>NW_025752295.1:0-12967 GCF_021184085.1 Oncorhynchus gorbuscha | reverse complement strand
AGATTACCTTGTACCTACATCACCTTGTACCTACATCACCTTGTACCTACATCACCTTGTACCTACATCACCTTGTACCTAGATCACCTTGTACCTAGATTACCTTGTACCTACATCACCTTGTGTCTAGATCACCTTGTACATCACCTTGCACATCACCTTGTACCTACATCCCCTTGTACCTACATCACCTTGTACATCACCTTGTACCTACATCCCCTTGTACCTACAGCACCTTGTAACTACATCACCTTGTCTAGATCACCTGTACCTACATCACCTTGTACCTACATCACCTTGTACCTAGAGCACCCTGTAACTACAGCACATTGTACATCACCTTGTACCTACATCACCTTGTACCTACATCACCTGTACCTACATCACCTGTACCTACATCACCTTGTACCTACAGCACCTTGTACCTACAGCACCTTGTACCTATATCACCTTGCACCTACATCACCTTGTAACTACAGCACCTTGTAACTAGATCACCTTGTGCCTACATCACCTGTACCTACATCACCTTGTACCTACATCACCTTGTACCTAGATCACCTTGTGCCTACATCACCTTGTACCTACATCAACTTGTACATACATCACCTTGTAACTTCATCACCTTGTCACTACATCACCTTGTAACTACATCACCTTGTAACTAGAGCACCTTGTACCTACATCACCTTGTACCTACATCACCTTGTACCTAGATCACCTTGTACCTACATCACCTTGTACCTACAGCACCTTGTAACTAGATCACCTTGTACCTACATCACCTTGTAACTAGATCACCTTGTACCTAGAGCACCTTGTACCTAGAGCACCTTGTGCCTACATCACCTTGTAACTAGATCACCTTGTACCTAGAGCACCTTGTACCTAGATCACCTTGTACCTAGAGCACCTTGTGCCTACATCACCTGTACCTACAGCACATTGTATCTACATCACCTTGTACTTAGAGCACCTTGTAACTAGATCACCTTGTACCTAGAGCACCTTGTGCCTAGATCACCTTGTACCTAGAGCACCTTATACCTAGACCACCTAGAGCACCTTGTACCTAGACCACCTAGAGCACATTGTACCTAGAGCATCTAGAGCACATTGCACCTAGAGCATGTTGTACCTAGAGCACCTTGTTCATTTTATGTTTTTATTTTTTTATTTTACTAGGCAAGTCAGTTAAGAACAAATTCTTATTTTCAATGACGGCCTAGGAACAGTGGGTCAACTGCCTGTTCAGGGGCAGAACGACAGATTTGTACCTTGTCAGCTCGGGGATTCGTACTTGCAACCTTTCGGTTACTAGTCCAACGCTCTAACCACTAGGCTACCCTAGTAGAGCACATTGTACCTAGAGCACCTTTCACCTAGAGCACCTTATACCTAGACCACCTAGAGCACCTTGTACCTAGAGCACATTGTACCTATAGCACACTGTACCTAGGGTACCTAGAGCACATTGTACCTAGACCACCTAGAGCAAATTGTACCTAGACCACCTAGAGCACATTGTACCTAGAGCACCTAGAGCACCTTGTACCTAGAGCACTGTGTACCTAGAGCACCTTGTACCTAGAGCACCTTGTACCTAGAGCACATTATACCTAGAGCACCTTGTACCTAGAGCACATTGTACCTAGAGCCTCTCGTACCTAGAGTAAATCAAAAAGAGAGTGGAGATATGAGAGTACATGGAAATATCATCCCTTTAACCCTGCTTGGTTTCCCACATATGCTGACAACTTGTTGGCTGCTTTTCCTTCACTCTGCGGTCCAACTCATCCCTAACCATCTCAATTGAGTTGAGGTCGGGGTATTCTGGAGGCCAGGTCATCTGATGAAGCACCCCATCACTCACCTTGGTCAAATAGCCCTTACACAGCCTGGAGGTATGTTGTGGGTCATTATCTTGTTGGAAAACAAATGAGTCCCACTACCAAATGGGATGGCGTATAGCTGCAGAATGCTGTGGTAGCCATGCTGGTTAAGTGTGCCTTGAATTCTAAATAAATCATAGACAGTGTCACCAGCAAAGCAACCCCACAACATCACACCTCCTCCTCCATGCATCACCATGGGAACCTCACATGCAGAGATCATCTGTTCCCCAACCATAAATCCCCATGATATCTGCCCACAAAACATAGCTATACCAATCCCCATGATATCTGCCCACATAACATAGCTATACCAATCCCCATGATATCTGCCCACATAACATAGCTATACCAATCTCAATTGAGAAATGCCCACATACAGTGCATTCGGAAAGTACAGCCTTATTCTAAAAATGTATTAAAGTGTTTTTTCCTCATCAATCTACAGACAATATCTCATGATGATAAAGCAAAAACAGGTTTTAACCAATTTTTGCAATAAAAAAAATATATATATAACATTTACATAAGTTTTCAGACCCTTTAGTACTTTGTTGAAAAACCTTTGGCAGTGATTACAGCCACAAATCTTATTGGGTATACTACTACATGTAACAGACCTATATATGGTGAGTTTCTCGATTCTACTCTACAGATCCTCTCAGCTCTGTCAGGTTGGATGAGGGGAGCGTGGCTGCACAACTATTTCAAGGTCTCTCCAAGTGTTCGATCGGGTTAAATTCCAGGCTCTGGCTGGATCACTCAGAGACATTCAGAGATTTGTCCTGACCACTCCTGCGTTTGTCTTGGCTGTGTGCTTAAGGTCGTTTGTCCTGTTGGAAGGTGAACATTCACCCCAGTCTGAGGTCTGAGCGCTCTGTACAGGTTTTCATCAAGGATTTCTCTGTAGTTGCTTGATTCTATACAGGGAACATTAATACAGTGTTCTGCATGGAGACCAACTGATTCAGAACAGACTGAGGACTGCCTTAATTGAACCTTGATTTAACCAGCTAAGTCATTTAGATCACATTCTCTTTTACAATAAAGACCTGACCATGCAGTGAAGTAGACAAGTGCATCTCATCTAATCTAGCTTGACCACTACTTGTAATGTTTGTGTCTAGCTTGGTGGACTAACACAGTCTTGTGGCATGCAGGAGACCCACGTTGACAGCCAGGTGTATAGATGTGCCTCCCTTACAGTGGTGTAGTGGAGGGTAAACACACGTAAACACTGTTTACTTATGGGTATACCTCCCTTACAGTGGTGTAGTGGAGGGTAAACACACGTAAACACTGTTTACTTATGGGTGTACCTCCCTTACAGTGGTGTAGTGGAGGGTAAACACACGTAAACAATGTTTACTTATGGGTGTACCTCCCTTACAGTGGTGTAGTGGAGGGTAAACACACGTAAACGCTGTTTACTTATGGGTGTACCTCCCTTACAGTGGTGTAGTGGAGGGTAAACACACGTAAACACTGTTTACTTATGGGTGTACCTCCCTTACAGTGGTGTAGTGGAGGGTAAACACTGTTTACTTATGGGTATACCTCCCTTACAGTGGTGTAGTGGAGGGTAAACACACGTAAACACTGTTTACTTATGGGTATACCTCCCTTACAGTGGTGTAGTGGAGGGTAAACACATGTAAACACTGTTTACTTATGGGTGTACCTCCCTTACAGTGGTGTAGTGAAGGGTAAACACTGTTTACTTATGGGTGTACCTCCCTTACAGTGGTGTAGTGGAGGGTAAACACACGTAAACACTGTTTACTTATGGGTGTACCTCCCTTACAGTGGTGTAGTGGAGGGTAAACACACGTAAACACTGTTTACTTATGGGTGTACCTCCCTTACAGTGGTGTAGTGGAGGGTAAACACACGTAAACACTGTTTACTTATGGGTGTACCTCCCTTACAGTGGTGTAGTGAAGGGTATGGCCCCCACGACACAATACCATCATCTGTTGATCTATAAATCAAATCAATTTATTACATTTTGTATTAGTCGCATGCTTCACCTCCATATCTTTATGTCAATAACCTCTTTGGTAATATGACTATATGAATGCCTGCAAATGAAACACTAAACAGCAATTAAATCAAGATGTCACAAAGTCACAGCTGAATCCCAGTCGCTTCCCAGCTGTAATCTAACTTCTGTTCATTGTGATCAGCAAGTAACAATTTGGTGTTGTTTCTGAAGATATCCCGTCTCTAGATAAAGTACAGGGTTTATTGGTGTTGTTTCTGAAGATAGCTTGTCTCTAGATAAAGTACAGGGTTTATTGGTGTTGTTTCTGAAGATAGCTTGTCTCTAGATAAAGTACAGGGTTTAATGGTGTTGTTTCTGAAGATATCCCGTCTCTAGATAAAGTACAGGGTTTATTGGTGTTGTTTCTGAAGATATCCCGTCTCTAGATAAAGTACAGGGTTTATTGGTGTTGTTTCTGAAGATATCCCGTCTCTAGATAAAGTACAGGGTTTATTGGTGTTGTTTCTGAAGATATCCCGTCTCTAGATAAAGTACAGGGTTTATTGGTGTTGTTTCTGAAGATATCCCGTCTCTAGATAAAGTACAGGGTTTATTGGTGTTGTTTCTGAAGATATCCTGTCTCTAGATAAAGTACAGGGTTTATTGGTGTTGTTTCTGAAGATAGCTTTGTCTCTAGATAAAGTACAGGGTTTATTGGTGTTGTTTCTGAGAGATATCCGTCTCTAGATAAAGTACAGGGTTTATTGGTGTTGTTTCTGAAGATAGCTTGTCTCTAGATAAAGTACAGGGTTTACTGGTGTTGTTTCTGAAGATAGCTTGTCTCTAGATAAAGTACAGGGTTTATTGGTGTTGTTTCTGAAGATAGCTTGTCTCTAGATAAAGGAAGTACAGGGTTTATTGGTGTTGTTTCTGAAGATAGTTTGTCTCTAGATAAAGTACAGGGTTTATTGGTGTTGTTTCTGAAGATAGCTTGTCTCTAGATAGAAATTACGGGGTTTATTGGTGTTGTTTCTGAAGATGTCCGTCTCTAGATAAAGTACAGGGTTTTTGGTGTTGTTTCTGAAGATATCACGTCTCTAGATAAAGTACAGGGTTTTTGGTGTTGTTTCTGAAGATATCCCGTCTCTCACATAAAGTACATCAGGATTTACTGTCGGTAAGTCCTTAGGGGTGTAAGCTATTGTGAATTTTAAAATGTAATTTTACTAGGCAAATCAGTTAAGAACAAATTCTTATTTTCAATGACGGCCTAGGAACAGTGGAGTTAACTGCCTGTTCAGGGCAGAGCAGCAGATTCATGCCTTGTCAGCTCGGGGATTCGAACCTCCGGTTACTAGTCCAACACTCTAACCACTAGGCTACGCTGCCGCCCCTCCACTCTAACCACTGGGCTACGCTGCCGCCCTCCACTCTTACCACTAGGCTACGCTGCCGCCCCTCCACTCTAACCACTAGGCTACGCTGCCGCCCCTCCACTCTAACCACTCGGCTACCCTGCCGCCCCTCCACTCTAACCACTAGGCTACCCTGCCGCCCCGTAAACGTTTACTGTTCATCTCTTGAATTTGGTTTTCCCAATGTCAAACCTACCACCATCTTTCTCACATTGAGAGGTTGGAAATGTGATATTCTGATTCCCTTACAATAGATACAAGTGGATTGATTCTGATGAACTATCTACAGATACAAGTGGATTGATTCTGATTCACTTACTATAGATATAAGTGAATTGATTCTGATTAACTATCTATAGATACCGTGGGTTGATTCTGATTCCCTTGCAATAGATAGAAGTGAATTGATTCCGATTAACTATCTACAGATACAAGTGGGTTGATTCTGATTCACTTACTATAGATATAAGTGGATTGATTCTAATTCACTTACTATAGATACAAGTGGATTGATTCTGATTCCCTTGCAATAGATAGAAGTGAATTGATTCTGATTCCCTTACTATAGATAGAAGTGGATTGATTCTGATTCACTTACTATAGATACAAGTGGATTGATTCTGATTCCCTTGCTATAGATAGAAGTGGATTGATTCTGATTCACTTACTTTTGATACAAGTGGTTTGATTCTGATTAACTATCTCTAGATACAAGTGAATTGATTATGATTAACTATCTCTAGATACAAGTGAATTGATTCTGATTAACTATCTCTAGATACAAGTGAATTGATTCTGATTAACTATCTCTAGATACAAGTGAATTGATTCTGATGAACTATCTCTAGATACAAGTGGTTTGATTCTGATTAACTATCTCTAGATACAAGTGGATTGATTCTGATTAACTATCTCTAGATACAAGTGAATTGATGTATCACTTTAAACTGAACACTGATGTAAGAACTGATCACTCATCAATTATGATAATTTGTTTGGTTGGTATCACGAGGCAAATCAAATCAAATCAAATCAAATTTTATTTGTCACATACACATGGTTAGCAGATGTTAATGCGAGTGTAGCGAAATGCTTGTGCTTCTAGTTCCGACAATGCAGTGATAACCAACAAGTAATCTAACTAACAATTCCAAAACTACTGTCTTATACACAGTGTAAGGGGATAAGGAACATGTACATAAGGATATATGAATGAGTGATGGTACAGAGCAGCATACAGTAGATGGTATCGAGTACAGTATATACATATGAGATGAGTGTGTAGACAAAGTAAACAAAGTGGCATAGTTAAAGTGGCTAGTGATACATGTGTTACATAAGGATGCAGTCGATGTTGTAGAGTACAGTATATACATATGCATATGAGATGAATAATGTAGGGTAAGTAACATTATATAAGGTAGCATTGTTTAAGTGGCTGGTGATATATTTACATCATTTCCATCAATTCCCATTATTAAAATGGCTGGAGTTGGGTCAGTGTCAATGACAGTGTGTTGGCAGCAGCCACTCAATGTTAGTGGTGGCTATTTAACAGTCTGATGGCCTTGAGATAGAAGCTGTTTTCAGTCTCTCGGTCAGCTTTGATGCCTGTACTGACCTCGCCTTCTGGATGATAGCGGGGTGAACAGGCAGTGGTTCCAGGTGGTTGATGTCCTTGATGATCTTTATGGCCTTCCTGTAACAGGGTGGTGTAGGTGTCCTGGAGGGCAGGTAGTTTGCCCCCGGTGATGCGTTGTGCAGTCCTCACTACCCTCTGGAGAGCCTTACGGTTGAGGGCGGGCAGTTGCCCGTGCAGGCGGTGATACAGCCCGCCAGGATGCTCTCGATTGTGCATCTGTAGAGATTTGTGAGTGCTTTTGGTGACAAGCCGAATTTTTCAGCCTCCTGAGGTTGAATAGGCGCTGCTGCGCCTTCTTCACGACCTTCTGTCAGTGTGAGTGGACCAATTCAGTTTGTCTGTGATGTGTATGCCGAGGAACTTAAAACTAAGCTACCCTCTCCACTACTGTTCCATCGATGTGGATAGGGGGGTGTTCCCTCTGCTGTTTCCTGAAGTCCACAATCATCTCCTTAGTTTTGTTGACGTTGAGTGTGAGGTTATTTTCCTGACACCACACTCCAAGGGCCCTCACCTCCTCCCTGTAGGCCGTCTTGTCGTTGTTGGTAATCAAGCCTACCACTGTTGTGTCGTCCGCAAACTTGATGATTGAGTTGGAGGCGTGCGTGGCCACGCAGTCGTGGGTGAACAGGGAGTACAGGGAGTCAATGATGATCATTTGTTTGGTCGGTATCACGAGTCAAGGATGATCATTCATTTGGTCGGTATCACGAGTCAATGATGATCATTTGTTTGGTCGGTATCACGAGTCAAGGATGATCATTTGTTTGGTCGATATCACGAGTCCCAAGGATGATCATTCATTTGAGTCGGTATCACGAGTCAATGATGATCATTTGTTTGTTTATTGAGTATCACGAGTCCAAGGATGATCATTCATTTGGTCGGTATGCGAGTAATTATGATCATTTGTTTGTTGAAGTATCACTAGTCAAGGATGATCATTCATTTGGTCGGTATCCCACCCAGTCAATTATGATCATTTGTTTGAGTCGGTATCCGAGTCAATATGATCATTCGTTTGAGTGGGGTATCACGAGTCATTATGATCATTTGTTTTGCTGGCAAAGTGGGTGGGGTTATATCCTTCCTGTTTGGCCCTGTCCGGGGTGTCCTCGGATGAGGCCCACAGTG
The DNA here is from genome assembly GCF_021184085.1 of Oncorhynchus gorbuscha. NCBI lineage: Eukaryota > Metazoa > Chordata > Actinopteri > Salmoniformes > Salmonidae > Oncorhynchus > Oncorhynchus gorbuscha. The sequence goes on along the minus strand of NW_025752295.1, from coordinate 4,900 downwards.
ATCTCCTGACCCCTCACCAATACTCAGCCTCCGGTATTTATGCTGCAGCAGTTTATGTGTCCGGGGGCTAGGGTCAGTTTATATCTGGAGTACTTCTCCTGTCCTATTCGGTGTCCTGTGTGAATCTAAGTGTGCGTTCTCTAATTCTCTCCTTCTCTCTTTCTTTCTCTCTCTCGGAGGACCTGAGCCCTAGGACCATGCCCCAGGACTACCTGACATGATGACTTCTTGCTGTCCCAGTCCATCTGGCCGTGCTGCTGCTCCAGTTTCAACTGACTGAGCCCTAGGACCATGTCCCAGGATTACCTGACATGATGACTCCTTGCTGTCCCCAGTCCACCTGGCCATGCTGCTCCAGTTTCAACTGTTCTGCCTTATATCATTCGACCATGCTGGTCATTTATGAACATTTGGAACATCTTGGCCATGTTCTGTTATAATCTCCCACCGGCACAGCCAGAAGAGGACTGGCCACCCCATATGCTCTCTAATTCTCTCTTTCTTTCTCTCTCTCAGAGGACTTGAGCCCTAGGACCGTGCCCCAGGACTACTGACATGATGACTCCTTGCTGTCCCCAGTCCACCCTGGCCATGCTGCTGCTCCAGTTTCAACTGTTCTGCCTTATTATTTCATGCTGGTCATTTATGAACATTTGAACATGGCTGGCCATGTTCGTTATAATCTCCACCCGGCACAGTCAGAAGAGGACTGGCCACCCCACATAGCCTGGTTCCTCTCTAGGTTTCTTCCTAGGTTTGGCCTTTCTAGGAGTTTTCCTAGCCACCGTGCTTTTGACTTTTGGTCGGTATCACGGAGTCAAGGATGATGATTCACTTGGAGGGCATCACAAGTAGTGTACTACATTTGATCAGAACCCTATGGGTCTGGCATTATGTACAGGGAATAAGGTCCCATTTGGAGCACCTGGTTCCAGATGCAGCTAAATGTTTCTGGATATAAATCCAGGAAGTCTGCAGCATGTCTGCGATCAATAGAAGATTAATATTGGAAACAGACAGAGCACGAATGTGTGCGAGGCTGCTTCTGGCAGCCAGAGTGCGTGATGGGGCTGGGAGGGGCTGGACCAGCCAGGTAGTGGGCTCAGTCAGGTTATTAATTAGGATGAGTGTGTGTGTGTGTGTGTGTGTGTGTGTGTGTGTGTGTGTGTGTGTGTGTGTGTGTGTGTGTGTGTGTGTGTGTGTGTGTGTGTGTGTGTGTGTGTGTGTGTGTGTGTGTGTGTGTGTGTGTGTGATGGCTGCTCCTCACTAGGAGACTATTGAGTAGAACATTACAGATGCCCTCTCAGTCACCCAGACAGAGCCACTGATGGAGAGACACCCAGCAGGCCTGCTGGCTGGGGGGCTGTTGGGCTAGACTGTATCAGTTTAGCCTAGCAGCCCCTCCTATACAGTCTATCCCAAGCAGCCCCCCCAGCCAGCACAGACCTAGCAGCCCCCCAGCCAGCCCTGACCTTAGCAGCCCCCTAAACAGCCTATCCCTAGCAGCCCCCTAACCAGCCTAGCCATAGCACCCCCCTAGCCAACCTAGCCATAGCAGCCCCAGCCTATCCCTAGCAGCCCCCTAGCCAGCCTAGCCATAGCAGCCCCCTAGCCACCCTAGCCATAGCAGCCCCCCTCCTAGCCAGCCTAGCCATAGCAGCCCCCTATCCAGCCTAACCTTAGAACCCCCCGCCCTAGCCAGCCTAACCTTAGCAGCCCCCTAGCCAGCCTATCCCTAGCAGCCCCCTAGCCAGCCTAACCTTAGCAGCCCCCTAGCCAGCCTATCCCTAGCAGCCCCCCTTGCCAGCCTAACCTTAGCAGCCCCCTCCTAGTCAGCCTAGCCCCTCCCAACCAGCCTATCCCTATCAGCCCCCTAGCCAGCCCTAACCTTAGCAGCCCCCCTCCTAGCCAGTCTAGCCTTAGCCCCTCCCAACCAGCCTAGCTCCAGCAGCCCCCCAGCCAGCCAGCCCCAGCAGACCCCCCCGTAGCCAGCCTAGTCTAAGCAGCCCCCTTCCCCCCTAGCCAGCTCTGATAATGACAGTTTGATGGAAGCTAATCCGTTTTCTAGGAACACCGTAGTTAGTTAATTATCCAGCCATGGTGATTGGTCCTCATGGAGGATTGAGGGAGTTCCAACTCCCTCCACCTCCACTCTCCCTCGGCAGAGCTGGATCATTTGGCTCACGCCTGGAGCGGACACTATCATTCTAAAGCCTGTTGCAAATCATCATATTACATAATGACCGACAGACCTGATGCCAAGACACCGACTGTGCAGGTGTTTGTCACTTTATTTCATTTAGACAAAGATTTAATTCTGGCATTTAACATTTTTCGATTAAATACCTATCTTGTCTAATAGATTCCATTAAAATGTGGAGCAGGTCTCTTTAGGAAAGAACACAAACATGCATCCAATGTGGTCTCTCTGTTTAAAATGATCTCTTATTCCATAACAAATGCTATTGTGCGTAATCATAACCACATGCGTAATCATAACCACATGCAAAAAACCACAAAGCACTCGCGGATCAAGATAGCCTTAACCCGACACCATTTTGTGCTACTGGTACTTTTTGAACAAACATTTATAGTGGTTTGTACTTAAAATGTCAGCATAGATCCAGATAAATGAACTGTCAGCATAGATGCAGATATAAAGTGTAGTGATTATTCTGTTGGTAGTCTAATGACCTTCCTGAGAGGTTATTTGTATTTATTATAATAAAAACTGTTTTAAATGTATTTCCTGTTTGTCTCCCCAATTTTGTGATATCCAATTGGTTACAGTCTTGCCCCATCACTGTAACTCCCGTACGGACTCGGGAGAGAAAAAGGCTGAGAGCCGTGCGTCCTCAGAAACACGACCCTGCCTTGCCACACTGCTTCTTGACACAATGCTAGCTTTACCCGGAAGCCAGCCGCATCAATGTGCCGGAGGACACATTGTACACCTGGTGACTGTGTCAGCGTGCATGCACCTGGCCCACCACAGGAGTCGCTAGAGTGCGAGGTACAAGGACAACCCGGCCGGCCAAACCCTCACCAAACCCATTCGACGCTTGGCCAATTGTGTGCCACCTCATGGGTCTCCCAGTCGCGGCCGGCTTCAACACAGCCTGAGATTGAACAAGGATCTATAGTGGTGCAGCTAGCACTGCGCCATTGCAGTGCCTTAGACCACTGCGTCATTGCAGTGCCTTAGACCACTGCGCCATTGCAGTGCCTTAGACCACTGCGCCATTGCAGTGCCTTAGACCACTGCGCCATTGCAGTGCCTTAGACCACTGCGCCATTGCAGTGCCTTAGACCACTGCGCCATTGCAGTGCCTTAGACCACTGCGCCATTGCAGTGCCTTAGACCACTGCGCCATTGCAGTGCCTTAGACCACTGCGCCACTCGGGAGGCCTCTTCCTGAGAGGTTCACCGCTGAACAGCAGGGCACCTTCTAACATCAGATTACCGCCTAACAGCAGAGCACCGCCTAATATCAGAACACCGCCTAACACAGAGCACCGCCTAATATCAGAACACCGCCTAACAGCAGAGCACCGCCTAACAGCCCAGATAAACATCCTGCTATATGGAACCTGGGCTGATAAACATCCTGCTATATGGAACCTGGGCTGATAAACATCCTGCTATATGGATCCTGGGCTGATAAACATCCTGCTATATGGAACCTGGGCTGATAAACATCCTGCTATATGGATCCTGGGCTGGTAAACATCCTGCTATATGGAACCTGGGCTGATAAACATCCTGCTATATGGAACCTGGGCATATGACCCCCATAATGCTATATCGAACCTGGGCATATGACCCCCATAATGCTATATGGATCCTGGGCATATGACCCCCATAATGCTATATGGATCCTGGGCATATGACCCCATAATGCTATATGGAACCTGGGCATATGACCCCCATAATGCTATATGGAACCTGGGCATATGACCCCCATAATGCTATATGGAACCTGGGCATATGACCCCCATAATGCTATATGGAACCTGGGCATATGACCCCCATAATGCTATATGGAACCTGGGCATATGACCCCCATAATGCTATATGGAACCTGGGCATATGAGCCCCATAATGCTATATGGATCCTGGGCATATGACCCCCATAATGCTATATGGAACCTGGGCATATGACCCCCATAATGCTATATGGAACCTGGGCATATGACCCCCATCCTGCTATATGGATCCTGGGCATATGACCCCCATAATGCTATATGGATCCTGGGCATATGACCCCCATAATGCTATATGGATCCTGGGCATATGACCCCCATCCTGCTATATGGAACCTGGGCATATGACCCCCATAATGCTATATGGATCCACATCATATGACCCCCATAATGCTATATGGATCCTGGGCATATGACCCCCATAATGCTATATGGATCCTGGGCATATGACCCCCATCCTGCTATATGGAACCTGGGCATATGACCCCCATAATGCTATATGGATCCACATCATATGACCCCATAATGCTATATGGATCCACATCATGTGACCCCCATAATGCTATATGGATCCTGGGCATATGACCCCATCCTGCTATATGGAACCTGGGCATATGAGCCCCATAATGCTATATGGATCCACATCATATGACCCCCATAATGCTATATGGATCCTGGGCATATGACCCCATAATGCTATATGGATCCTGGGCATATGACCCCCATCCTGCTATATGGATCCTGGGCATATGACCCCCATAATGCTAGATGGAACCTGGGCATATGACCCCCATAATGCTATATGGAACCTGGGCATATGACCCCCATCCTGCTATATGGATCCTGGGCATATGACCCCCATAATGCTATATGGATCCTGGGCATATGACCCCCATAATGCTATATGGAACCTGGG
>NW_025752294.1:0-12968 GCF_021184085.1 Oncorhynchus gorbuscha | reverse complement strand
AGTGTACAGTAAGTAACCTTTATCCACACATTGAGAGTGTACAGTAAGTAACCTTTAAACACACGGTAGAGAGTGTACAGTAAAGTAACCTTTATCCACACATGAGAGTGTACAGTAAGTAACCTTTAACCACACATTGAGAGTGTACAGTAATGTAGCCTTATCCAATACTGAGAGTACAGCAAGCCTTGTCCATACTGACAGTGTACAGTAAGTAACCTTTATCCACACTACTGTACAGTGTAGGCAACCTTTAAACATACATTGAGAGTGTACAGTAAGTAACCTTTAACCACACATTGGAGAGTGTACAGTCAACCTTTATCCGTCATTACTGAGAGTACAGTAAGTAACCTTTAAACACACATTGAGAGTGTACAGTAAGTAACCTTTAAACACACATTGAGAGTGTAGTAAGTAACCTTTATCCATACATTGACAGTGTACAGTAAGTAACTATCGATACATTGACAGTGTACAGTAAGTAACAACTTTATCCACACACATTGAGAGTGTACAGTAGTAACCTTTATCCACACATTGACAGTGTACGTAGTAACCTTTATCCACACATTGAGAGTGTACAGTAAGTAACCTTTATCCATTGAAGTGTACAGTAAGTAACGCTTATCCACACATTGAGAGTGTACAGTAAGTAACCTAACCTTTAAACAATACTGAGAGTGTACAGTAAGTAACCTTATCCACATTACTGAGTGTACAGTAAGTAACATTTATCCAATAATACTGAGAGTGTACAGTAAGTAACCTTATCCACACATTGAGAGTGTACAGTAAGTAACCTTTATCCACACATTGAGAGTGTACAGTAAGTAACCTTTATCCACACATTGAGAGGCAACCTTTATCCAACTGAGAAGTGTACAGGCAACCTTATCCACACATTGAGAGTGTACAGGCAACCTTTATCCAGTAACCCTTTATCCACACATTGAGAGTGTACAGTAAGCAACCTTTTATCCACACATTGAGAGTGTACAGTAAGTAACCTTTAAACACACATTGAGAGTGTACAGTAAGTAACCTTTATCCACACATTGAGAGTGTACAGTAAGTAACCTTTATCCATACATTGAGAGTGTACAGTAAGTAACCTTTAAACACACATTGAGAGTGTACAGTAAGTAACCTTTATCCACACATTGAGAGTGTACAGTAAGTAACCTTTATCCACATTGAGAGTGTGTATGGTAAGTAACCTTTAAACACACATTGAGAGTGTACAGTAAGTAACCTTTTAAACACACATTGAGAGTGTACAGTAAGTAACCTTTAAACACACATTGAGAGTGTACAGTAAGTAACCTTTATCCACACCTTGAGAGTGTACAGTAAGTAACCTTTATCCACACATTGAGAGTGTACAGTAAGTAACCTTTAAACATACATTGAGAGTGTACAGTAAGTAACCTTTATCCACACATTGAGAGGTGCAGTAAGTAACCTTTATCCACACATTGACAGTGTACAGTAAGTAACCTTTATCCACACATTGAGAGTGTACAGTAAGTAACCTTTATCCATACATTGAGAGTGTACAGTAAGTAACCTTTATCCACACATTGACAGTGTACAGTAAGTAACCTTTATCCACACATTGAGAGTGTACAGTAAGTAACCTTTATCCACACATTGAGAGTGTACAGTAAGTAACCTTTATCCACACATTGAGAGTGTACAGTAAGTAACCTTTAAACATACATTGAGAGTGTACAGTAAGTAACCTTTATCCACACATTGAGAGTGTACAGTAAGTAACTTTTAAACATACATTGAGAGTGTACAGTAAGTAACCTTTATCCACACATTGAGAGTGTACAGTAAGTAACCTTAAACATACATTGAGAGTGTACAGTAAGTAACCTTTATCCACACATTGAGAGTGTACAGTAAGTAACCTTATCCACACATTGAGAGTGTACAGTAAGTAACCTTTATCCACACATTGAGAGTGTACAGTAAGCAGCTCAGTTGGTAGAGCATGGCGCTTGTAACGCCAGGTAGTGGGTTCAATCCGGGACCACCCATACGTGAATGTATGCACACATGACTGTAAGTCGCGATAAAAGCTCTGCTATTAAATGGCATATATTATATATTATTATTATTATTATTATAAGTAACCTTATCCACACATTGAGAGTGTACAGTAAGTAACCTTTATCCACACATTGACAGTGTACAGTAAGTAACCTTTATCCACACATTGAGAGTGTACAGTAAGTAACCTTTATCCACACATTGAGAGTGTACAGGTAACCTTTATCCACACATTGAGAGTGTACAGTAAGTAACCTTTAAACATACATTGAGATTGTACAGTAAGTAACCTTTATCCACACATTGAGAGTGTACAGTAAGTAACCTTTTAAACATACATTGAGAGTGTACAGTAAGTAACCTTTAAACACACATTGAGAGGTATGTAAGTAACCTTTATCCACACATTGAGAGTGTACAGTAAGTAACCTTTAAACATACATTGAGAGTGTACAGTAAGTAACCTTTAAACACACATTGAGAGTGTACAGTAAGTAACCTTTAAACACACATTGAGAGTGTACAGTAAGTAACCTTTAAACACACATTGAGAGTGTACAGTAAGTAACCTTTATCCACACATTGAGAGTGTACAGTAAGTAACCTTTATCCACACATTGAGAGTGTACAGTAAGTAACCTTTATCCACACATTGAGAGTGTACAGTAAGTAACCTTTATCCACACATTGAGAGTGTACAGTAAGTAACCTTTATCCACACATTGAGAGTGTACAGTAAGTAACCTTTATCCACACATTGAGAGTGTACAGTAAGTAACCTTTATCCACACATTGAGAGTGTACAGTAAGTAACCTTTAAACACACATTGAGAGTGTACAGTAAGTAACCTTTATCCACACATTGAGAGTGTACAGTAAGTAACCTTTATCCACACATTGAGAGTGTACAGTAAGTAACCTTTATCCACACATTGAGAGTGTACAGTAAGTAACCTTTATCCACACATTGAGAGTGTACAGTAAGTAACCTTTATCCACACATTGAGAGTGTACAGTAAGTAACCTTTATCCACACATTGAGAGTGTACAGTAAGTAACCTTTATCCACACATTGAGAGTGTACAGTAAGTAACCTTTATCCACACATTGAGAGTGTACAGTAAGTAACCTTTATCCACACATTGAGAGTGTACAGTAAGTAACCTTTATCCACACATTGAGAGTGTACAGTAAGTAACCTTTAACACACACATTGAGAGTGTACAGTAAGTAACCTTTATCCACACATTGAGAGTGTACAGTAAGTAACCTTTATCCACACATTGAGAGTGTACAGTAAGTAACCTTTATCCACACATTGAGAGTGTACAGTAAGTAACCTTTATCCACACATTGAGAGTGTACAGTAAGTAACCTTTATCCACACATTGAGAGTGTACAGTAAGTAACCTTTATCCACACATTGAGAGTGTACAGTAAGTAACCTTTATCAACACACATTGAGAGTGTACAGTAAGTAACCTTTATCCACACATTGAGAGTGTACAGTAAGTAACCTTTATCCACACATTGAGAGTGTACAGTAAGTAACCTTTATCCACACATTAGAGTGTACAGTAAGTAACCTTTATCCACACATTGAGAGTGTACAGTAAGTAACCTTTATCCACACATTGACAGTGTACAGTAAGTAACCTTTATCCACACATTGAGAGTGTACAGTAAGTAACCTTTAAACACACATTGAGAGTGTACAGTAAGTAACCTTTATCCACACATTGAGAGTGTACAGTAAGTAACCTTTATCCACACATTGAGAGTGTACAGTAAGTAACCTTTAACCACACATTGAGAGTGTACAGTAAGTAACCTTTAACCACACATTGAGAGTGTACAGTAAGTAACCTTTATCCACACATTGAGAGTGTACAGTAAGTAACCTTTATCCACACATTGAGAGTGTACAGTAAGTAACCTTTAAACACACATTGAGAGTGTACAGTAAGTAACCTTTAAACACACATTGAGAGTGTACAGTAAGTAACCTTTATCCACACCTTGAGAGTGTACAGTAAGTAACCTTTATCCACACATTGACAGTGTACAGTAAGTAACCTTTATCCACACATTGAGAGTGTACAGTAAGTAACCTTTATCCACACATTGAGAGTGTACAGTAAGTAACCTTTATCCATACATTGAGAGTGTACAGTAAGTAACCTTTATCCATACATTGACAGTGTACAGTAAGTAACCTTTATCCACACATTGAGAGTGTACAGTAAGTAACCTTTATCCACACATTGACAGTGTACAGTAAGTAACCTTTATCCACACATTGAGAGTGTACAGTAAGTAACCTTTATCCACACATTGAGAGTGTACAGTAAGTAACCTTTATCCACACATTGAGAGTGTACAGTAAGTAACCTTTAAACATACATTGAGAGTGTACAGTAAGTAACCTTTATCCACACATTGAGAGTGTACAGTAAGTAACCTTTAAACATACATTGGAGAGGTACAGTAACCTTTATCCACACATAAGAGTGTACAGTAAGTAACCTTTAAACATACATTGAGAGTGTACAGTAAGTAACCTTTTATCCACACATTGGAGAGTACAGTAAGTAAACCTTTATCCACACATTGAGTGTACAGTAAGTAACCTTTATCCACACATTGAGAGTGTACAGTAAGTAGTCTAGTTGGTAGAGCATGGCGCTTGTAACGCCAGGTAGGGGTTCAATCCCCTGGGACCACCCATACGTGGAATGTATGCACACATGACTGTAAGTCGCTTGGATAAAAGCGTCTGCTAAATGGCATATATTATATATTATTATTATTATTATTATAAGTAACCTTTATCCATTACTGAGAGTGTACAGTAAGTAACCTTTATCCACACATTGACAGTGTACAGTAAGTAACCTTTTATCCACACATTGAGAGTGTACAGTAAGTAACCTTATCCACACATTGAGAGTGTACAGTAAGTAACCTTTTATCCACACATTGAGAGTGTACAGGTAACCTTTAAACATACATTGAGATTGTACAGTAAGTAACCTTTATCCACACATTGAGAGTGTACAGTAAGTAACCTTTAAACATACATTGAGAGTGTACAGTAAGTAACCTTTAAACACACATTGAGAGTAAAAGCAGTAAGTAACCTTTATCCACACACTGAGAGTGTACAGTAAGTAACCTTTTAAACATACATTGACAGTAAGTAACCTTAAACACACATTGAGATTGTACAGTGGTTTAAAACACACATTGAGAGGTTATCCTTTACACACATTGAGAGTGTACAGTAAGTAACCTTTATCCATTGACAGTGTACAGTAAGTAACCTTTATCGAGAGTGTACAGTAAGTAACCTTATCCACACACATTGAGAGTGTACAGTAAGTAACCTTTATCCACACATTGACAGTGTACAGTAAGTAACCTTTATCCACACATTGAGAGTGTACAGTAAGTAACCTTTTATCCACACATTGAGAGTGTACAGTAAGTAACCTTTATCCACACATTGAGAGTGTACAGTAAGTAACCTTTACATTGAGAGTGTACAGGCACCTTTATCCATTGAGAGTGTACAGTAAGTAACCTTTATCCACACCTTGAGAGTGTACAGTAAGTAACCTTTATCCACACATTGAGAGTGTACAGTAAGTAACCTTTAAAACACATTGAGAGGTGTACAGTAAGTAACCTTTATCCACACATTGAGAGTGTACAGTAAGTAACCTTTATCCACACATTGGAGAGTGTACAGTAAGTAACCTTTATCCACACATTGAGAGTGTACAGTAAGTAACCTTTATCCAACAGTAAGTAACCTTTATCATTTGACAGTGTACAGTAAGTAACCTTTATCCACATTGAGAGGTATGGTAAGTAACAAACACACATTGAGAGTGTACAGTAAGTAACCTTTATCCACACATTGAGATGTACAGTAAGTAACCTTAGAGTGTACAGGTAACCTTAAAAACACACATTGAGAGGTACAGTAAGTAACCTTTATCCACACATTGAGAGTGTACAGTAAGTAACCTTTAAAACATACACGAGAGTGCAGTAAGTAACCTTTATCCACACATTGAGAGTGTACAGTAAGTAACCTTTTAAACACACATTGAGAGTGTACAGTAAGTAACCTTTATCCACACATTGAGAGTGTACAGTAAGTAACCTTTATCCACACATTGAGAGTGTACAGTAAGTAACCTTTATCCACACATTGAGAGTGTACAGTAAGTAACCTTTATCCACACATTGAGAGTGTACAGTAAGTAACCTTTATCCACACATTGAGAGTGTACAGTAAGTAACCTTTATCCACACATTGAGAGTGTACAGTAAGTAACCTTTAAACACACATTGAGAGTGTACAGTAAGTAACCTTTATCCACACATTGAGAGTGTACAGTAAGTAACCTTTATCCACACATTGAGAGTGTACAGTAAGTAACCTTTATCCACACATTGAGAGTGTACAGTAAGTAACCTTTATCCACACATTGAGAGTGTACAGTAAGTAACCTTTATCCACACATTGAGAGTGTACAGTAAGAGAGTAACCTTTATCCATCCACATTGAGAGTGTACAGTAAGTAACCTTTATCCAGAGTGTACATTGAGAGTGTACAGTAAGTAACCTTTATCCACACATTGAGAGTGTACAGTAAGTAACTTATCATTGACAGTGTACAGTAAGTAACCTTTATCGACATGACAGTGTACAGTAAGTAACCTTTATCCACACATTGAGAGTGTACAGTAAGTAACCTTTATCCACACATTGACAGTGTACAGTAAGTAACCTTATCCACACATTGAGAGTGTACAGTAAGTAACCTTTATCCACACATTGAGAGAGTACAGTAAGTAACCTTTATCCACACATTGAGAGTGTACAGTAAGTAACCTTAAAAACATACATTGAGAGTGTACAGTAAGTAACCTTTATCCACACATTGAGAGTGTACAGTAAGTAACCTTGAGAGTGGATCCACCTTATCCACATTGAGAGTGTACAGTAAGTAACCTTTAAACATCCACACCATTGAGAGTGTACAGTAAGTAACCTTTTATCCACACATTGAGAGTGTACAGTAAGTAACCTTTATCCACACATTGAGAGTGTACAGTAAGTAGCTCAGTTGGTAGAGCATGGCGCTTGTAACGCCAGGGTAGTGGGTTCAACCCCGGGACCACCCATACGTGAATGAGTGCACACATGACTGTAAGTCGTTTTGGATAAAAAGCGTCTGCTAAATGGCATATATTATATATTATTATTATTATTATTATAAGTAACCTTTATCCACACATTGAGAGTGTACAGTAAGTAACCTTTATCCACACATTGACAGTGTATGTAAGTAACCTTTTTATCCACACATTGAGAGTGTACAGTAAGTAACCTTTATCCACACATTGAGAGTGTACAGTAAGTAACCTTTATCCACACATTGAGAGTGTACAGTAAGTAACCTTTAAACATACATTGAGATTGTACAGTAAGTAACCTTATCCACACATTGAGAGTGTACAGTAAGTAACCTTAAACATACATTGAGAGTGTACAGTAAGTAACCTTAAAACACACATTGAGAGTGTACAGTAAGTAACCTTTATCCACACATTGAGAGTGTACAGTAAGTAACCTTTAAACATACATTGAGAGTGTAAGTAAGTAACCTTTTAAACACACATTGAGAGTGTACAGTAAGTAACCTTAAACACACATTGAGAGTGTACAGTAAGTAACTTTTAAACACACATTGAGAGTGTACAGTAAGTAACCTTTATCCACACATTGACAGTGTACAGTAAGTAACCTTTATCCACACATTGAGAGTGTACAGTAAGTAACCTTTATCCACACATTGAGAGTGTACAGTAAGTAACCTTTATCCATACATTGACAGTGTACAGTAAGTAACCTTTATCCACACATTGAGAGGTACAGTAAGTAACCTTTATCCACACATTGAGAGTGTACAGTAAGTAACCTTTATCCACATTGGAGAGTGTACAGTAAGTAACCTTTAAACATACATTGAGAGTGTACAGTAAGTAACCTTTATCCACACATTGAGAGTGTACAGTAAGTAACCTTTATCCACACATTGAGAGTGTACAGTAAGTAACCTTTATCCACACATTGAGAGTGTACAGTAAGTAACCTTTAAACACACATTGAGAGTGTACAGTAAGTAACCTTAAACATACATTGAGAGGGTACAGTAAGTAACCTTTTATCCACACATTGAGAGTGTACAGTAAGTAACCTTTATCCATATTGAGAGTGTACAGTAAGTAACCTTTATCCACACATTGAGAGTGTACAGTAAGTAACCTTTATCCATACATTGACAGTGTACAGTAAGTAACCTTTATCCACACATTGGAGAGTGTACAGTAAGTAACCTTTAAAACACACATTGAGAGTGTATACAGTAAGTAACCTTTATCCACACATTGGAGAGTGTACAGTAAGTAACCTTTATCCACACATTGAGATGTACAGTAAGTAACCTTTAAACACACATTGAGAGTGTACAGTAAGTAACCTTTATCCAAGCATTGAGAGGCATAAGTAACCTTTATCCACACATTGAGAGTGTACAGTAAGTAACCTTTATCCACACATTGAGAGTGTACAGTAAGTAACCTTAAACACACATTGAGAGTGCACAGTAAGTAACCTTTATCCACACATTGAGAGTGTACAGTAAGTAACCTTTCCACACATCCCTTTATCCACACATTGAGAGTGTAAGTAACTTTATCCACACATTGAGAGTGTGTTGTAAGTAACCTTTATCCACACATTGAGAGTGTACAGTAAGTAACCTTTATCCATACATTGAGAGTGTACAGTAAGTAACCTTTATCGATACATTGACAGTAACCTTATCCACACATTGAGAGTGTACAGTAAGTAACCTTGACAGTAAAAGTAACCTTTATCCACATTGAGAGTGTGTATTTATCCACACATTGGTGTACAGTAACCTTAAACCACACATTGAGAGTGTATGGTAAGTAACCTTTTTATCCATTGAGAGGTACACATCCACACATTGAGAGTGTACAGTAAGTAACCTTTAAACATACATTGAGAGTGTACAGTAAGTAACCTTTATCCACACATTGAGAGTGTACAGTAAGTAACCTTTAAACATACACAGAGTGTACAGTAAGTAACCTTTAAAAGAGTGTACAGTAAGTACAACATTGAGAGTGTACAGTAGGCAACCTTTATCCACACATTGACAGTGTACAGTAAGTAACCTTTTATCGATACATTGACAGTGTGTACAGTGGTAACCTTATCCACATGAGAGTGTACAGTAAGTAACCTTTATCCACACATTGAGAGTGTACAGTAAGTAACCTTTATCCACACATTGAGAGTGTACAGTAAGTAACCTTTATCCACACATTGAGAGTGTACAGTAAGTAACCTTTATCCACACATTGAGAGTGTACAGTAAGTAACCTTTATCCACACATTGAGAGTGTACAGTAAGTAACCTTTATCCACACATTGAGAGTGTACAGTAAGTAACCTTTAAACACACATTGAGAGTGTACAGTAAGTAACCTTTATCCACACATTGAGAGTGTACAGTAAGTAACCTTTATCCACACATTGAGAGTGTACAGTAAGTAACCTTTATCCACACATTGAGAGTGTACAGTAAGTAACCTTTATCCACACATTGAGAGTGTACAGTAAGTAACCTTTATCCACACATTGAGAGTGTACAGTAAGTAACCTTTATCCACACATTGAGAGTGTACAGTAAGTAACCTTTATCCATACATTGAGAGGTGTACAGTAAGTAACCTTTATCCACACATTGAGAGTGTACAGTAAGTAACCTTTAAACACACATTGAGAGTGTACAGTAAGTAACCTTTTATCCACACATTGAGAGTGTACAGTAAGTAACCTTTATCCACACATTGAGAGTGTACAGTAAGTAACCTTTAAACACACATTGAGAGTGTACAGTAAGTAACCTTTATACACACATTGAGAGTGTACAGTAAGTAACCTTTAAACACACATTGAGAGTGTACAGTAAGTAACCTTTATCCACACATTGAGAGTGTACAGTAAGTAACCTTTAAACACACATTGAGAGTGTACAGTAAGTAACCTTTAAACACACATTGAGAGTGTACAGTAAGTAACCTTTATCCACACATTGAGAGTGTACAGTAAGTAACCTTTATCCACACATTGAGAGTGTACAGTAAGTAACCTTTATCCACACATTGAGAGTGTACAGTAAGTAACCTTTATCCACACATTGAGAGTGTACAGTAAGTAACCTTTATCCATACATTGACAGTGTACAGTAAGTAACCTTTATCGATACATTGACAGTGTACAGTAAGTAACCTTTATCCACACATTGAGAGTGTACAGTAAGTAACCTTTATCCACACATTGACAGTGTACAGTAAGTAACCTTTATCCACACATTGAGAGTGTACAGTAAGTAACCTTTATCCACACATTGAGAGTGTACAGTAAGTAACCTTTATCCACACATTGAGAGTGTACAGTAAGTAACCTTTAAACATACATTGAGAGTGTACAGTAAGTAACCTTTATCCACACATTGAGAGTGTACAGTAAGTAACCTTTAAACATACATTGAGAGTGTACAGTAAGTAACCTTTATCCACACATTGAGAGTGTACAGTAAGTAACCTTTAAACATACATTGAGAGTGTACAGTAAGTAACCTTTATCCACACATTGAGAGTGTACAGTAAGTAACCTTTATCCACACATTGAGAGTGTACAGTAAGTAACCTTTATCCACACATTGAGAGTGTACAGTAAGTAGCTCAGTTGGCAGAGCATGGCGCTTGAACGCCAGGGTAGTGGGTTCAACCCCGGGACCACCCATACGTGGAATGTATGCACATGACTGTAAGTCGCGGATAAAAGCGCCTGCTAAATGGCATATATTATATATTATTATTATTATTATTATAAGTAACCTTTATCCACACATTGAGAGTGTACAGTAAGTATCCACCTTTATCCAATACTGACAGTGTACAGTAAGGGGCAACCTTTATCCACATTGAGAGGTACAGTAAGTAACCTTTATCCACACATTGAGAGTGTACAGTAAGTAACCTTTATCCACACATTGGAGAGTGTACAATGAATATAAAAAGAAGTAACCTTTAAAACATACATTGAGATTGTACAGGCAATCCTATATCCACACATTGAGAGTGTACAGTAAGTAACCTTTAAACATACATTGAGAGTGTACAGTAAGTAACCTTTAAACACACATTGAGAACAGTAAGTAATCTCAAACACCATTGAGAGGCAGTACCACACATTGAGAGTGTACAGTAAGTAACCTTTATCCACACCTTGAGAGTGTACAGTAAGTAACCTTTAAAACCACATTGAGAGTAAACAGTAAGTTGAGAGTGTACAGTAAGTAACCTAAACACACATTGAGAGTAAAACCTTTATCCACACCTTGAGAGTGTACAGTAAGTAACCTTTATCCACACATTGAGAGGTACAGTAAGTAACCTTTAAACACACAATCATTTGGGAGAGTGTACAGTAAGTAACCTTTATCCACACCTTGAGAGTGTACAGTAAGTAACCTTTATCCACACATTGAGAGTGTACAGTAAGTAACCTTTATCCACACATTGAGAGTGTACAGTAAGTAACCATACATTGAGAGTGTACAGTCCTTTATCACACACATTGAGAGGTACAGTAAGTAACCTTTAAACACACATTGAGAGTGTACCAGTAAGTAACCTTATCCACACATTGAGAGTGTACAGTAAGTAACCTTAAACATACATTGAGAGTGTACAGTAAGTAACCTTTATCCACACATTGAGAGTGTACAGTAAGTAATCCTTATCCATACATTGAGAGGTACAGTAAGTAACCTTTATCCACATTGAGAGTGTACAGTAAGTAACCTTTAAACATACATTGAGAGTGTACAGTAAGTAACCTTTATCCACACATTGAGAGTACATAGTAAGTAACCTTATCCACACATTGAGAGTGTACAGTAAGTAACCTTTATCCAACACATTGAGAGTGTACAGGTGGCCTAGTTGGTAGAGCATGGCGCTTGTAACGCCAGGGTAGTGGGTTCATCTCGGGACCACCCACCCAGAATGGAATGTATGCACACATGATCAAAGTCGCTTGGATAAAGCCGTCTACAAATGGCATATATATTATAGTATTATTATTATTATTATAAGTAACTCCTTTATCCACACATTGAGGAGTGTACAGTAAGTAACCTTATCCACACATCATTGCAAGCAGTAAGTAACCTTTACCACACATTGAGAGTGTACAGTGGTAACCTTTATCCACACATTGAGAGAGGCACAGTAAGTATACCTTTATCCACACATTGAGAGTGTACAGTAAGTAACCTTTATCCACACATTGAGAGTGTACAGTAAGTAACCTTTATCCACACATTGAGAGTGTACAGTAAGTAACCTTTAAACACACATTGAGAGTGTACAGTAAGTAACCTTTATCCACACATTGAGAGTGTACAGTAAGTAACCTATCAATTGAGAGTGTACAGTAAGTAACCTTATCCACACATTGAGAGTGTACAGTAAGTAACCTTTAAACACACATTGAGAGTGTACAGTAAGTAACCTTTAAACACACATTGAGAGTGTACAGTAAGTAACCTTTATCCACACATTGAGAGTGTATGCAGTAAACGCCTTTAAACATACATTGAGAGTGTACAGTAAGTAACCTTTATCCACACATTGAGAGTGTACAGTAAGTAACCTTTATCCACACATTGAGAGTGTACAGTAAGTAACCTTTATCCACACATTGAGAGTGTACAGTAAGTAACCTT
>NW_025752293.1:0-12968 GCF_021184085.1 Oncorhynchus gorbuscha | reverse complement strand
AAATTCAGAACTTCGTGTGAGTAAAAATAAAATGAGCGCTGTATTCATGTAAAAATGAAATGTGTGTTTGTGTGTATAGGACTTGCCTGCTGTCGAAGAGTTGACGGTTGTTCTACCAGAGGAGGCGGAGATACTGCCCCTAGGATCAGTCACCAGTATCATCCAACAGCTGGGTTAGTCCCTCCCCCTAGGACCAGTATCATCTAACAGCTGGGTTAGTCCCTCCCCCTAGGACCAGTATCATCTAACAGCTGGGTTAGTCCCTCCCCCTAGGACCAGTATCATCTAACAGCTGGGTTAGTCCCTCCCCCTAGGACCAGTCACCAGTATCATCCAACAGCTGGGTTAGTCCCTCCTACTAGGACCAGTATCATCTAACAGCTGAGTTAGTCCCTCCCCCTAGGACCAGTCACCAGTACCATCTAACAGCTGGGTTAGTCCCTCCCCCTAGGACCAGTATCATCTAACAGCTGGGTTAGTCCCTCCCCCTAGGACCAGTATCATCTAACAGCTGGGTTAGTCCCTCCCCCTAGGACCAGTATCATCTAACAGCTGGGTTAGTCCCTCCTACTAGGACCAGTATCATCTAACAGCTGGGTTAGTCCCTCCCCCTAGGACCAGTATCATCTAACAGCTGGGTTAGTCCCTCCCCCTAGGACCAGTCACCAGTACCATCTAACAGCTGGGTTAGTCCCTCCCCCTAGGACCAGTATCATCTAACAGCTGGGTTAGTCCCTCCCCCTAGGACCAGTATCATCTAACAGCTGGGTTAGTCCCTCCCCCTAGGACCAGTATCATCTAACAGCTGGGTTAGTCCCTCCCCCTAGGACCAGTATCATCTAACAGCTGGGTTAGTCCCTCCCCTAGGACCAGTCACCAGTATCATCTAACAGCTGGGTTAGTCCCTCCCCTAGGACCAGTCACCAGTACCATCTAACAGCTGGGTTAGTCCCTCCCCTAGGACCAGTATCATCTAACAGCTGGGTTAGTCCCTCCCCTAGGACCAGTATCATCTAACAGCTGGGTTAGTCCCTCCCCTAGGACCAGTCACCAGTACCATCTAACAGCTGGGTTAGTCCCTCCCCTAGGACCAGTATCATCTAACAGCTGGGTTAGTCCCTCCCCTAGGACCAGTCACCAGTATCATCTAACAGCTGGGTTAGTCCCTCCCCTAGGACCAGTATCATCTAACAGCTGGGTTAGTCCCTCCCCTAGGACCAGTATCATCCAACAGCTGGGTTAGTCCCTCCCCTAGGACCAGTCACCAGTATCATCTAACAGCTAATTCTCCTGCCCCCTCTTGGTGACTGAATGCCCCCTGACCCTCTGGTGACTGAATGCCCCTGACCCCTCTTGGTGACTGAATGCCCCCTGACCCCTCTTGGTGACTGAATGCCCTGCCCTTCACATTACACCCCCTGACCCCTCTTGGTGACTGAATGCCCCTGACCCCTCTTGGTGACTGAATGCTCCTGACCCCTCTTGGTGACTGAATGCCCTGCCCTTCATTACACCCCCTGACCTCTTGGTGACTGAATGCCCCTGCCCTTCACATTACACCCCCCTGACCCCTCTTGGTGACTGAATGCCCCTGCCCTTCACATTACCCCCTGACCCTCTTGGTGACTGAATGCTCTTGACCCCTCTTGGTGACTGAATGCCCCTGCCCTTCATTACACCCCTGACCCCTCTTGGTGACTGAATGCCCCTGCCCTTCACATTACACCCCCTGACCCCTCTTGGTGACTGAATGCCCCTGCCCTTCACATTACACCCCCTGACCCCTCTTGGTGACTGAATGCTCCTGGACCCTCTTGGTGACTGAATGCCCCTGACCCCTCTTGGTGACTGAATGCCCCTGCCCTTCACATTACACCCTGACCCCTCTTGGTGACTGAATGGCCCTGCCCTTCACATTACACCCCCCGACCCCTCTTGGTGACTGAATGCCCTGCCCTTCACATTACAACCCCTGACCCCTCTTGGTGACTGAATGCTCCTGACCCTTTTTGGTGACTGAATGCCCCTGACCCCTCTTGGTGACTGAATGCCCCTGACCCCTCTTGGTGACTGAATGCCCCTGACCCCTCTTGGTGACTGAATGCCCCTGACCCCTCTTGGTGACTGAATGCCCCTGCCTTCAGATTACACCCCTGACCCCTCTTGGTGACTGAATGGCCCTGCCCTTCACATTACACCCCTGCCCTCTTGGTGACTGAATGCCCCTGACCCCTCTTGGTGACTGAATGCCCTGCCCTTCACATTACACCCCCTGCCCCCTTGGTGACTGAATGCCCCTGCCCTTCACATTACACCCCCCTGCCCCCTCTTGGTGACTGAATGCTCCTGACCCCTCTTGGTGACTGAATGCACCTGACCCCTCTTGGTGACTGAATGCCCCTGCCTTCACATTACACCCCCCTGACCCCTCTTGGTGACTGAATGTCCTGACCCTCTTGGTGACTGAATGCCCCTGCCCTTCACATTACACCCCTGACCCTCTTGGTGACTGAATGCCCCCGACCCCTCTTGGTGACTGAATGCCCCCGACCCCTCTTGGTGACTGAATGCACCTGACCCCTCTTGGTGACTGAATGCCCCCTGACCCCTCTTGGTGTCTGTTGTGTTTCCTCAACAGTGATCATTCAGTCATTGAAGGACACGCCCCTCTGAAGGACGCATAGCGTCATCTTCAACTCTGATAGGCTGGCCGTGGGCAAGGTAAGAGGGGCTTAGAGTCCCGGGGAGGAGTCCTCAGAATACCCCACCCCACACACAGTCCTCCTCCAGGTATTTGAGGTGTTTGGGCCGGTCTCCAGTCCCTTCTATGTGTTGAGGTTTAACTCTCTCTCCTCCAGGTATTTGAGGTGTTTGGGCCGGTCTCCAGTCCCTTCTATGTGTTGAGGTTTAACTCAGAGAGTGACATCGCAGAGAGAGGAGTGAAGCTGAAGGACTCCATGTTCTCCCCGTCTCACTGTATTTGACATCCTCACTGAGCAGCTCGACGGTCAGTACACACTGACTACCCCTTATCCTCACTGAGCAGCTACGACGGTCAGTACACACTGACTACACCCTCTATATCCTCACTGAGCAGCTACGACGGTCAGTACACTGACTACACCCTCTATATCCTCACTGAGCAGACGACGGTCAGTGACTAGCCCTCTATATCCTCACTGAGCAGCTACGACGGTCAGTACACTGACTACACCCTCTATATCCTCACTGAGCAGCTACGACGGTCAGTATACACTGACTACACCCTCTATATCCTCACTGAGCAGCTACGACGGTCAGTACACTGACTAGACCCTCTATATCCTCACTGAGCAGCTACGACGGTCAGTACACTGACTACACCCTCTATATCCTCACTGAGCAGCTACGACGGTCAGTACACTGACTACACCTCTATATCCTCACTGAGCAGCTACGACGGTCAGTACACTGACTACACCCTCTATATCCTCACTGAGCAGCTACGACGGTCAGTACACTGACTACACCCTCTATATCCTCACTGAGCAGCTACGACGGTCAGTATACACTGACTACACCTCTACATCCTCACTGAGCAGCTACGACGGTCAGTACACACTGACTACACCCTCTATCCTCACTGAGCAGCTACGACGGTCAGTACACTGACTACACCCTCTATCCTCACTGAGCAGCTACGACGGTCAGTACACTGACTACACCCTCTATATCCTCACTGAGCAGCTACGACGGTCAGTACACACTGACTACACCCTCTATATCCTCACTGAGCAGCTACGACGGTCAGTACACTGACTACACCCTCTATATCCTCACTGAGCAGCTACGACGGTCAGTACACTGACTACACCTCTATATCCTCACTGAGCAGCTACGACGGTCAGTACACACTGACTACACCCTCTATATCCTCACTGAGCAGCTACGACGTCAGTACACTGACTACACCCTCTATCCTCACTGAGCAGCTACGACGGTCAGTACACGGACTACACCCTCTACATCCTCACTGAGCAGCTACGACGTCAGTACACTGACTCACCCTCTATATCCTCACTGAGCAGCTACGACGGTCAGTACACTGACTACACCCTCTATATCCTCACTGAGCAGCTACGACGGTCAGTACACTGACTACACCTCTATATCCTCACTGAGCAGCTACGACGGTCAGTACACTGACTACACCCTCTATATCCTCACTGAGCAGCTACGACGGTCAGTACACACTGACTACACCTCTACATCCTCACTGAGCAGCTACGACGGTCAGTACACTGACTACACCCTCTATATCCTCACTGAGCAGCTACGACGGTCAGTACACACTGACTACACCCTCTACATCCTCACTGAGCAGCTACGACGGTCAGTACACTGACTACACCCTCTATATCCTCACTGAGCAGCTACGACGGTCAGTACACTGACTACACCCTATATCCTCACTGAGCAGCTACGACGGTCAGTACACACTGACTACACCCTCTACATCCTCACTGAGCAGCTACGACGGTCAGTACACTGACTACACCCTCTATATCCTCACTGAGCAGCTACGACGGTCAGTACACACTGACTACACCCTCTATATCCTCACTGAGCAGCTACGACGGTCAGTACACTGACTACACCCTCTATATCCTCACTGAGCAGCTACGACGGTCAGTACACACTGACTACACCCTCTATATCCTCACTGAGCAGCTACGACGGTCAGTACACACTGACTACACCCTCTATATCCTCACTGAGCAGCTACGACGGTCAGTACACTGACTACACCCTCTATATCCTCACTGAGCAGCTACGACGGTCAGTACACACTGACTACACCCTCTATATCCTCACTGAGCAGCTACGACGGTCAGTACACACTGACTACACCCTCTATATCCTCACTGAGCAGCTACGACGGTCAGTACACTGACTACACCCTCTATATCCTCACTGAGCAGCTACGACGGTCAGTACACACTGACTACACCCTCTATATCCTCACTGAGCAGCTACGACGGTCAGTACACTGACTACACCCTCTATATCCTCACTGAGCAGCTACGACGGTCAGTACACTGACTACACCCTCTATATCCTCACTGAGCAGCTACGACGGTCAGTACACACTGACTACACCCTCTACATCCTCACTGAGCAGCTACGACGGTCAGCTACACTGACTACACCCTCTATATCCTCACTGAACAGCTACGACGGTCAGTACACTGACTACACCCTCTATATCCTCACTGAGCAGCTACGACGGTCAGTACACTGACTACACCCTCTACATCTCACTGAGCAGCTACGACGGTCAGTACACTGACTACACCCTCTACATCCTCACTGAACAGCTACGACAGTCAGTACACTGACTACACCCTCTACATCCTCAATGAGCAGCTACGACGGTCAGTACACACATGTATAATTGAAGCTGACGGGTGTGTGTGTGTGCGTGCGTGCGTGCCTGTGTGTGTGTGCGTGTGTGTGTGTTTAGGTTGAAAGGCTCCGACGCTCCTGGAAGAACGACCAGGAACCACCACCAGAGGTGAGGAACACACATTACCCATAATGCCACACAGGCCCTAGGCTACCTGCCGCCCAACGCTCTAACCGCTACCGCTAGGCTACCTGCCCCCAACGCTCTAACCGCTAGGCTACCTGCCGCCCAACCTCTAACCGCTAGGCTACCTGCCGCCCAACGCTCTAACCGCTAGGCTACCTGCCGCCCAACGCTCTAACCGCTAGGCTACCTGCCGCCCAACTCCCTAACCGCTAGGCTACCTGCCGCCCAACTCTCTAACCGCTAGGCTACCCGCCGCCCAACTCTCTAACCGCTAGGCTACCTGCCGCCCAACTCTCAACCGCTAAGCTACCTGCCGCCCAACGCTCCTAACCGCTAGGCTACCTGCCGCCTAACGCTCTAACCGCTAGGCTAACTGCCGCCCAACTCTCTATCCGCTAGGCTACCTGCCGCCCAACGTTCTAACCGCTAGGCTACCTGCCGCCCAACTCTCCTATCCGCTAGCTACCTGCCGCCCAACGCTCTAACCGCTAGGCTACCTGCCGCCCAACGCTCTAACCGCTAGGCTACCTGCCGCCCAACGCTCTAACCGCTAGGCTACCTGCCGCCCAACGCTCTAACCGCTGGGCTACATGCTAATTTTTGAAATATTTCGGGGACACACACTTGTATTGTGATGGTGCATCTAAGATGTCAAGACAAATTCTCTTGGATAATAAAGTTTCTCTCCTCTTCCCTTTCCTCTCCCTTCTCTCTCTCCCCTTCCCCCTCTCTCCTCTGTCCTGTACCCTCTCTCGTGTCTCTGTTTCTCCTCTGTCCTCTGTCCCCTCTCGTGTCTCTCGTTTCTCCTCTGTCCTGTCCCCTCTCGTGTCTCGTTTCTCCTCTGTCCTGTCCCCTCTCGTTTCTCCTCTGTCCTGTCCCCTCTCGTTTCTCCTCTGTCCTGTCCCCTCTCGTTTCTCCTCTGTCCTGTCCCCTCTCGTTTCTCCTCTGTCCTGTCCCCTCTCGTTTCTCCTGTCCTATCCCCTCTCGTTTCTCCTCTGTCCTGTCCCCTCTCGTTTCTCCTCTGTCCTGTCCCCTCTCGTTTCTCCTCTGTCCTGTCCCCTCTCGTGGCTCGTTTCTCCTCTGTCCTGTCCCCTCTCGTCTCTCCTCTGTCCCGTCCCCTGTCCTCTGTCCTGTCCTCTTGTCTCCCCTCTCTCCAGGCGTTAGACTTCAGTGATGATGAGGCAGAACAGAAGATGAAAAAGAAGAAGAAGAAGGGGAATGTTCAGAAGAGTGAGAGAGAAAGAGGACAGAGAGCTGACCAACAACCAGGTCAGACACATACACTGTTTCTGGCCAACTCTAAAACCTCTGGGTGAATTTTGTTAGGTTCATGTCAGGACAATGTCTGGGGTGTGTTGAAGGCCATTGGTGGAAATTCTCCCGAGAATCTGATGGTCTCGTCGGCTTGACCTCCTTTTGACACGAGCAATTCGAGCCCAATCACCACAGAGCACAGGGGCGTTCCCAAAGCATATTGTTGGTGACCACGTGGACAGAAAGCACACAGTCTGTATTCGATGGGAAGGAAATGTTGTGGGTGGCAGTGCAAAGCATCAGATTAGGGGAGAATGGGGCTGTGTCACACTGTTAAATGTTGTGGGTGACAGTGCAAAGCATCAGATTAGGGAGAATGGGGCTGTGTCACACTGTTAAATGTTGTGACACACTCTGTAGATTGGGAGAGACACCAACATGTGGAACCCCAGTCTCCCTGTTCAGTTATTAGACTGGGTATTGGGCTGTACAGCACTCTGTAGATTGGGAGAGACACCAACATGTGGAACCCCTGCCCCAGTCTCCCTGTTCAGTTATTAGACTGGGTATTGGGCTGTACAGCACTCTGTAGATTGGGAGAGACACCAACATGTGGAACCCCAGTCTCCCTGTTCAGTTATTAGACTGGGTATTGGGCTGTACAGCACTCTGTAGATTGGGAGAGACACCAACATGTGGAACCCCCTGCCCCAGTCTCCCTATTCAGTTATTAGACTGGGTACTGCACAGCACTCTGTAGATTGGGAGAGACACCAACATGTGGAACCCCAGTCTCCCCTATTCAGTTATTAGACTGGGTATTGGGCTGTACAGCACTCTGTAGATTGGGAGAGACACCAACATGTGGAACCCCTGCCCCAGTCTCCCTATTCAGTTATTAGACTGGGTATTGGGCTGTACAGCACTCTGTAGATTGGGAGAGACACCAACATGTGGAACCCCCTGCCAGTCTCCCCTATTCAGTTATTAGACTGGGTATTGGGCTGTACAGCACTCTGTAGATTGGGAGAGACACCAACATAGAACCCCAGTCTCCCCTATTCAGTTATTAGACTGGGTATTGGGCTGTACAGCACTCTGTAGATTGGGAGAGACACCAACATGTGGAACCCCTGCCCCAGTCTCCCTATTCAGTTATTAGACTGGGTATTGGGCTGTACAGCACTCTGTAGATTGGGAGAGACACCAACATGTGGAACCCCAGTCTCCCCTGTTCAGTTATTAGACTGGGTATTGGGCTGTACAGCACTCTGTAGATTGGGAGAGACACCAACATGTGGAACCCCTAGTCTCCCCTGTTCAGTTATTAGACTGGGTATTGGGCTGTACAGCACTCTGTAGATTGGGAGAGACACCAACATGTGGAACCCCCTACCCAGTCTCCCCTGTTCAGTTATTAGACTGGGTATTGGGCTGTACAGCACTCTGTAGATTGGGACACTAACATGTGGAACCCCAGTCTCCCCTATTCAGTTATTAGACTGGGTATTGGGCTGTACAGCACTCTGTAGATTGGGAGAGACACCAACATGTGACCCCAGTCTCCCCTATTCAGTTATTAGACTGGGTATTGGGCTGTACAGCACTCTGTAGATTGGGAGAGACACCAACATGTGGAACCCCAGTATCCCCTATTCAGTTATTAGACTGGGTATTGGGCTGTACAGCACTCTGTAGATTGGGAGAGACACCAACATGTGGAACCCCAGTCTCCCCTGTTCAGTTATTAGACTGGGTATTGGGCTGTACAGCACTCTGTAGATTGGGAGAGACACCAACATGTGGAACCCCAGTCTCCCTGTTCAGTTATTAGACTGGGTATTGGGCTGTACAGCACTCTGTAGATTGGGAGACACCAACATGTGGAACCCCTGCCCCAGTCTCCCTGTTCAGTTATTAGACTGGGTATTGGGCTGTACAGCACTCTGTAGATTGGGAGAGACACCAGGACCACCATTCTGACTAAATGACTAGTTGTGGGGGGGGCTTTGTTGGAGCCGTAGGGACCACCATTCTGACTAGTTGTGGGGTGGGGGGCTTTGGTTGTGAGGGACCACCATTCTGACTAGTTGTGGGGTGGGGGGGGCTTTGTTGTGAGCTGTAGGGACCACCATTCTGACTAGTTGTGTGGGGCTTTGTTGTGAGCTGTTGTTCTGACTAGTTGTGGGGTGGGGGCTTTGTTGTGAGCCGTAGGACCACCATTCTGACTAGTTGTGGGTGAGGGGCTTTGTTGTGAGTGGGACCACCATTCTGACTAGTTGTGGGGTGGGGGCTTTGTTGTGAGCCGTAGGGACCACCATTCTGACTAGTTGTGGGGTGGGGGGCTTTGTTGTGAGCCAGGGACCACCATTCTGACTAGTTGTGGGGTGGACCCACCATTCTGACTAGTTGTGGGGGGCTTTGTTGTGAGCTGTAGGGACCACCATTCTGACTAAATGACTAGTTGTGGGGTGGGGGCTTTGTTGTGAGCTGTGGGACCACCATTCTGACTAGTTGTGGGGTGGGGGGCTTTGTTGTGAGCCGTAGGGACCACCATTCTGACTAAATGACTAGTTGTGGGGGGGGGCTTTGTTGTGAGCCGTAGGGACCACCATTCTGACTAGTTGTGGGGTGGGGGCTTTGTTGTGAGCTGTAGGGACCACCATTCTGACTAGTTGTGGGGTGGGGGGCTTTGTTGTGAGCTGTAGGGACCACCATTCTGACTAGTTGTGGGGTGGGGGGCTTTGTTGTGAGCTGTAGGGACCACCATTCTGACTAAATGACTAGTTGTGGGGTGGGGGCTTTGTTGTGAGCTGTAGGGACCACCATTCTGACTAGTTGTGGGGTGGGGGCTTTGTTGTGAGCTGTAGGGACCACCATTCTGACTAGTTGTGGGGTGGGGGCTTTGTTGTGAGCTGTAGGGACCACCATTCTGACTAGTTGTGGGGTGGGGGGCTTTGTTGTGAGCTGTAGGGACCACCATTCTGACTAGTTGTGGGGTGGGGGGCTTTGTTGTGAGCTGTAGGGACCACCATTCTGACTAGTTGTGGGGTGGGGGCTTTGTTGTGAGCTGTAGGGACCACCATTCTGACTAAATGACTAGTTGTGGGGTGGGGGCTTTGTTGTGAGCTGTAGGGACCACCATTCTGACTAGTTGTGGGGTGGGGGCTTTGTTGTGAGCTGTAGGGACCACCATTCTGACTAAATGACTAGTTGTGGGGTGGGGGCTTTGTTGTGAGCTGTAGGGACCACCATTCTGACTGGTTGTGGGGTGGGGGCTTTGTTGTGAGCCGTAGG
The DNA here is from genome assembly GCF_021184085.1 of Oncorhynchus gorbuscha. Classification (NCBI taxonomy): domain Eukaryota; kingdom Metazoa; phylum Chordata; class Actinopteri; order Salmoniformes; family Salmonidae; genus Oncorhynchus; species Oncorhynchus gorbuscha. Next base: position 2,845 of record NW_025752293.1, on the reverse strand, counting down.
GACCACCATTCTGACTAAATGACTAGTTGTGGGGTGGGGGGCTTTGTTGTGAGCTGTAGGGACCACCATTCTGACTAGTTGTGGGGTGGGGGGCTTTGTTGTGGGATTCTGACTAAATGACTAGTTGTGCTTTGTTGTGAGCTGTAGGGACCACCATTCTGACTAAATGACTAGTTGTGGGGTGGGGGGCTTTGTTGTGAGCCGTAGGGACCACCATTCTGACTAAATGACTGGGTTGTGGGGGGCTTTGTTGTGAGCTGTAGGGACCACCATTCTGACTAGTTGTGGGGTGGGGGCTTTGTTGTGAGCCGTAGGGACCACCATTCTGACTAGTTGTGGGGTGGGGGGCTTTGTTGTGAGCTGTAGGGACCACCATTCTGACTAGTTGTGGGGTGGGGGCTTTGTTGTGAGCTGTAGGGACCACCATTCTGACTAGTTGTGGGGTGGGGGCTTTGTTGTGAGCCGTAGGGACCACCATTCTGACTAGTTGTGGGGGGCTTTGTTGTGAGCCGTAGGGACCACCATTCTGACTAGTTGTGGGGGCTTTGTTGTGAGCTGTAGGGACCACCATTCTGACTAAATGACTAGTTGTGGGGTGGGGGCTTTGTTGTGAGCTGTAGGGACCACCATTCTGACTAGTTGTGGGGTGGGGGGCTTTGTTGTGAGCCGTAGGGACCACCATTCTGACTAGTTGTGGGGTGGGGGCTTTGTTGTGAGCCGTAGGGACCACCATTCTGACTAAATGACTAGTCGTGGGGGGTTTGTTGTGAGCTGTAGGGACCACCATTCTGACTAGTTGTGGGGTGGGGGCTTTGTTGTGAGCTGTAGGGACCACCATTCTGACTAGTTGTGGGGTGGGGGGCTTTGTTGTGAGCTGTAGGGACCACCATTCTGACTAGTTGTGGGGTGGGGGCTTTGTTGTGAGCTGTAGGGACCACCATTCTGACTAGTTGTGGGGTGGGGGCTTTGTTGTGAGCTGTAGGGACCACCATTCTGACTAGTTGTGGGGTGGGGGCTTTTGTTGTGAGCTGTAGGGACCACCATTCTGACTAGTTGTGGGGGGGGGGGGGCTTTGTTGTGAGCCGTAGGGACCACCATTCTGACTAGTTGTGGGGGTGGGGGCTTTGTTGTGAGCCGTAGGGACCACCATTCTGACTAGTTGTGGGGGGCTTTGTTGTGAGCCGTAGGGACCACCATTCTGACTAGTTGTGGGGGGGCTTTGTTGTGAGCTGTAGGGACCACCATTCTGACTAAATGACTAGTTGTGGGGTGGGGGGGGGCTTTGTTGTGAGCTGTAGGGACCACCATTCTGACTAGTTGTGGGGTGGGGGCTTTGTTGTGAGCCGTAGGGACCACCATTCTGACTAGTTGTGGGGGGGGCTTTGTTGTGAGCCGTAGGGACCACCATTCTGACTAAATGACTAGTCGTGGGGGGGGGGGTTTGTTGTGAGCTGTAGGGACCACCATTCTGACTAGTTGTGGGGTGGGGGGCTTTGTTGTGAGCTGTAGGGACCACCATTCTGACTAGTTGTGGGGTGGGGGCTTTGTTGTGAGCTGTAGGGACCACCATTCTGACTAGTTGGGGGGGTGGGGGCTTTGTTGTGAGCCGTAGGGGACCACCATTCTGACTAGTTGTGGGGTGGGGGCTTTGTTGTGAGCCGTAGGGACCACCATTCTGACTAAATGACTTGGTGGGGGGGGCTTTGTTGTGAGCTGTAGGGACCACCATTCTGACTAGTTGTGGGGTGGGGGGGGGGCTTTGTTGTGAGCTGTAGGGACCACCATTCTGACTAGTTGTGGGGTGGGGGCTTTGTTGTGAGCTGTAGGGACCACCATTCTGACTAGTTGTGGGGTGGGGGGGCTTTGTTGTGAGCTGTAGGGACCACCATTCTGACTAGTTGTGGGGTGGGGGGCTTTGTTGTGAGCTGTAGGGACCACCATTCTGACTAGTTGTGGGGTGGGGGGGCTTTGTTGTGAGCTGTAGGGACCACCATTCTGACTAGTTGTGGGGGGGGGGGGGGGGGGGGGCTTTGTTGTGAGCCGTAGGGACCACCATTCTGACTAGTTGTGGGTGGGGGCTTTGTTGTGAGCCGTAGGGACCACCATTCTGACTAGTTGTGGGGGGGGCTTTGTTGTGAGCCGTAGGGACCACCATTCTGACTAGTTGTGGGGGGGCTTTGTTGTGAGCTGTAGGGACCACCATTCTGACTAAATGACTAGTTGTGGGGTGGGGGGCTTTGTTGTGAGCTGTAGGGACCACCATTCTGACTAGTTGTGGGGTGGGGGCTTTGTTGTGAGCCGTAGGGACCACCATTCTGACTAGTTGTGGGGTGGGGGCTTTGTTGTGAGCCGTAGGGACCACCATTCTGACTTAAATGACTAGATCGTGTGGGGGGGGGGTTTGTTGTGAGCTGTAGGGACCACCATTCTGACTAGTTGTGGGGTGGGGGGCTTTGTTGTGAGCTGTAGGGACCACCATTCTGACTAGTTGTGGGGTGGGGGGCTTTGTTGTGAGCTGTAGGGACCACCATTCTGACTAGTTGTGGGGTGGGGGGCTTTGTTGTGAGCCGTAGGGACCACCATTCTGACTAGTTGTGGGGTGGGGGGCTTTGTTGTGAGCCGTAGGGACCACCATTCTGACTAAATGACTAGTCGTGGGGGGGGGGGTTTGTTGTGAGCTGTAGGGACCACCATTCTGACTAGTTGTGGGGTGGGGGGCTTTGTTGTGAGCTGTAGGGACCACCATTCTGACTAGTTGTGGGGGTGGGGGGCTTTGTTGTGAGCTGTAGGGACCACCATTCTGACTAGTTTTGGGGTGGGGGGCTTTGTTGTGAGCTGTAGGGAC
>NW_025752292.1:0-12973 GCF_021184085.1 Oncorhynchus gorbuscha | reverse complement strand
TCTCTCCTTGTTTTCCGTACCTGCCCTGTCGGATCCTCATCTATAATTCACCGTGCTGTGTCTATGTTTTGCCCTGTCGTGTCGTGTTTCCCTCAGATGCTGCGTGGTGAGCAGGTGTCTGAGTCTGCTAGTCAAGGTGCCTTCCCCGAGGCAACCTGCAGTTCTCGATCAAGTCTCCTGTCTGTTCTCGTCTTCGAGTAGTATTATGCTTTTGTTTTGTAAAGTTTCTTACTGGATTAAACTCTGTTTTCGCCAAGTCGCTTTTGGGTCCTCATTCACCTGCATAACAGAAGGATCCGACCAAGGAATGGACCCAGCGACTACAGAGGCTCGTAACACTGCCGTCGAGATCAAGGAGCCATGCTCGGCAGACACGAGCAGGAATTGTCTGCTGCTCGCCATGCCGTGGAGAACCTGGCCGCTCAGGTTTCCGACCTCTCTGGACAGTTCCAGAGTCTTCGTCTCGTGCCACCTGTTACTTCCTGGCCTGCCGAGCCTCCAGAACCTAGGGTTAATAACCCACCTTGCTACTCCGGGCAGCCCACTGAGTGCCGCTCCTTTCTCACCCAGTGTGAGATTGTGTTCTCTCTCCAACCCAACACATACTCTAGAGAGAGCTCGGGTTGCTTACGTCATTTCACTCCTTACTGGCCGGGCCCGAGAGTGGGGCACAGCTATCTGGGAGGCAAGGGCTGATTGTTCTAACAATTACCAGAACTTTAAAGAGGAGATGATTCGGGTTTTTGACCGTTCAGTTTTTGGTGGGAGGCTTCTAGGGCCCTGGCTTCCCTATGCCAAGGTGATCGATCCATAACGGATTACTCTATAGAGTTTCGTACTCTTGCTGCCTCTAGTGACTGGAACGAGCCGGCGCTGCTCGCTCGTTTTCTGGAGGACTCCACACAGTGGTCAAAGATGAGATTCTCTCTCGGGAGGTTCCTTCCAGTGTGGACTCTTTGATTGCTCTCGCCAACCGCATAGAACGACGGGTAGATCTTCGTCACCAGGCTCGTGGAAGAGAGTTCGCATCAACGGTGTTTCCTGCTCCGCATCGCAACCATCTCCCTCCTCTGGCTCTGAGACTGAGCCCATGCAGCTGGGAGGGATTCGCATCTCGACTAAGGAGAGGGAACGGAGGATCACCAACCGCCTGTGCCTCTATTGCGGATTTGATGGACATTTTGTTAATTCATGTCCAGTAAGAGGCCAGAGCCCATCAGTAAGCGGAGGGCTACTGGTGAGCGCTACTACTCAGGTCTCTTCATCTAGATCCTGTACTACTATGTCGGTCCATCTACGCTGGACCGGTTCGGGTGCTACATGCAGTGCCTTGATTGACTCTGGGGCTGAGGGTTGTTTCATGGACGAAGCATGGGTTCGGAACATAACATTCCTTTCAGACCGTTAGACAAGCCTACGCCCATGTTTGCCTTAGATGGTAGTCATCTTCCCAGTATCAGATTTGAGACGCTACCTTTAACTCTCACAGTATCTGGTAACCACAGTGAGACTATTTCTCTTTGATTTTCGTTCACCTTTCACACCTGTTGTTTTGGGTCATCCCTGGCTAGTATGTCATAATCCTTCTATTAATTGGTCTTGTAATTCTATCCTATCCTGGAACGTATCTTGTCATGTGAAGTGCTTAATGTCTGCCATCCCTCCCATTTCTTCTGTCCCCACTTCTCAGGAGGAACCTGGCGATTTGACAGGAGTGCCGGAGGAATATCATGATCTGCGCACGGTCTTCCAGTCGTCCCGAGCCAACTCCCTTCCTCCTCACCGGTCGTATGATTGTAGTATTGATCTCCTTCCGGGGACCACTCCTCCTCGGGGTAGACTATACTCTCTGTCGGCTCCCGAACGTAAGGCTCTCGAGGATTATTTATCTGTGTCTCTTGGCGCCGGTACCATAGTGCCTTCTTCCTCTCCGGCCCGGGCGGGGTTCTTTTTTGTTAAGAAGAAGGACGGTACTCTGCGCCCCTGCGTGGATTATCGAGGCTGAATGACATAACGGTTAAGAATCGTTATCCGCTTCCCCTTATGTCATCAGCCTTCGAGATTCTGCAGGGAGCCAGGTGCTTTACTAAGTTGGACCTTCGTAACGCTTACCATCTCGTGCGCATCAGAGAGGGGGACGAGTGGAAAACGGCGTTTAACACTCCGTTAGGGCATTTTGAGTACCGGGTTCTGCCGTTTGGTCTCGCCAATGCGCCAGCTGTTTTTCAGGCATTAGTTAATGATGTTCTGAGAGACATGCTGAACATCTTTGTTTTTGTCTATCTTGACGATATCCTGATTTTTTCACCGTCACTCGAGATTCATGTTCAGCACGTTCGACGTGTTCTACAGCGCCTTTAGAGAATTGTCTCTACGTAAAGGCTGAGAAGTGCTCTTTTCATGTCTCCTCCGTTAATTTTCTCGGTTCCGTTATTTCCGCTGAAGGCATTCAGATGGATTCCGCTAAGGTCCAAGCTGTCAGTGATTGGCCCGTTCCAAGGTCACGTGTCGAGTTGCAGCGCTTTTTAGGTTTCGCTAATTTCTATCGGCGTTTCATTCGTAATTTCGGTCAAGTTGCTGCCCCTCTCACAGCTCTTACTTCTGTCAAGACGTGTTTTAAGTGGTCCGGTTCCGCCCAGGAGCTTTTGATCTTCTAAAAGAACGTTTACGTCCGCTCCTATCCTCGTTACTCCTGACGTCACTAGACAATTCATTGTCGAGGTTGACGCTTCAGAGGTAGGCGTGGGGAGCCATTCTATCCCAGCGCTTCCAGTCTGACGATAAGGTTCATCCTTGCGCTTATTTTTCTCATCGCCTGTCGCCATCTGAGCGCAACTATGATGTGGTAACCGTGAACTGCTCGCCATCCGCTTAGCCCTAGGCGAATGGCGACAGTGGTTGGAGGGCGACCGTTCCTTTTGTCGTTTGGACAGACCATAAGAACCTTGAGTACATCCGTTCTGCCAAACGACTTAATGCCCGTCAAGCTCGTTGGGCGTTGTTTTTCGCTCGTTTCGAGTTTGTGATTTCTTACCGTCCGGGTAGCAAGAACACCAAGCCTGATGCCTTATCCCGTCTGTTTAGTTCTTCTGTGGCTTCTACTGATCCCGAGGGGATTCTTCCTTATGGGCGTGTTGTCGGGTTGACAGTCTGGGGAATTGAAAGACAGGTTAAGCAAGCACTCACGCACACTGCGTCGCCGCGCGCTTGTCCTAGTAACCTCCTTTTCGTTCCTGTTTCCACTCGTCTGGCTGTTCTTCAGTGGGCTCACTCTGCCAAGTTAGCTGGTCATCCCGGTGTTCGAGGCACTCTTGCGTCTATTCGCCAGCGCTTTTGGTGGCCGACTCAGGAGCGTGACACGCGCCGTTTCGTGGCTGCTTGTTCGGACTGCGCGCAGACTAAGTCGGGTAACTCTCCTCCTGCCGGTCGTCTCAGACCGCTCCCCATTCCTTCTCGACCATGGTCTCACATCGCCCTAGACTTCATTACCGTTCTGCCTTTGTCTGCGGGAAGACTGTGATTCTTACGGTTGTCGATAGGTTCTCTAAGGCGGCACATTTCATTCCCCTCGCTAAACTTCCTTCCGCTAAGGAGACGGCACAAATCATTATCGAGAATGTGTTCAGAATTCATGGCCTCCCGTTAGACGCCGTTTCAGACAGAGGTCCGCAATTCACGTCACAGTTTTGGAGGGAGTTCTGTCGTTTGATTGGTGCGTCCGTCAGTCTCTCTTCCGGGTTTCATCCCCAGTCTAACGGTCAAGCAGAGAGGGCCAATCAGACGATTGGTCGCATACTCGCAGCCTTTCTTTCAGAAACCCTGCGTCTTGGGCAGAACAGCTCCCTGGGCAGAATACGCCACAACTCTTCGCTTCCTTCGTCTTCTACCGGGTTATCTCCGTTTCAGAGTAGTCTGGGTTACCAGCCTCCTCTGTTCTCATCCCAGCTTGCCGAGTCCAGCGTTCCCTCCGCTCAGCGTTTGTCCAACGTTGTGAGCGCACCTGGAAGGAGGGTGAGGTCTGCACTTTGCCGCTACAGGGCACAGACTGTGAGAGCCGCCAATAAACGCAGGATTAAGAGTCCAAGGTATTGTTGCGGCCAGAGAGTGTGGCTTTCCACTCGCAACCTTCCTCTTACGACAGCTTCTCGTAAGTTGACTCCGCGGTTCATTGGTCCGTTCCGTGTCTCCCAGGTCGTCAATCCTGTCTCTGTGCGACTGCTTCTTCCGCGACATCTTCGTCGCGTCCATCCTGTCTTCCATGTCTCCTGTGTCAAGCCCTTTCTTCGCACCCCCGTTCGTCTTCCCTCCCCCCTCCCGTCCTTGTCGAGAGCGCACCTATTTACAAGGTACATAAGATCATGGACATGCGTTCTCGGGGACGGGGTCACCAATACTTAGTGGATTGGGAGGGTTACGGTCCTGAGGAGAGGAGTTGGGTTCCGTCTCGGGACGTGCTGGACCGTTCACTCATTGATGATTTCCTCCGTTGCCGCCAGGATTCCTCCTCGAGTGCGCCAGGAGGCGCTCGGTGAGTGGGGGGTACTGTCATGTTTTGTCATTAATTATCATGTCTTGTCCCTGTGCTTCCCCTTCTATTCGTTTCCCTCTGCTGGTCTTATTAGGTTCTTTCCCTCTTTCTATCCCTCTCTCTCCCCTCCCTCTCTCACTCTCTCGCTCTCTCTTCTCTCTATCGTTCCGTTCCTGCTCCCAGCTGTTCCTATTCCCCTAATCATCATTTAGTCTTCCCACACCTGTTCCCGATCCTTTTCCCTGATTAGAGTCCCTATTTCTCTCCTTGTTTTCCGTACCTGCCCTGTCGGATCCTCATCTATAATTCACCGTGCTGTGTCTATGTTTTGCCCTGTCGTGTCGTGTTTCCCTCAGATGCTGCGTGGTGAGCAGGTGTCTGAGTCTGCTAGGTTCAAGTGCCTTCCCGAGGCAACCTGCAGTTCTCGATCAAGTCTCCTGTCTGTTCTCGTCTTTACGAGTAGTATTATGCTTTTTGTTTTGTAAAGTTTCTTACTGGATTAAACTCTGTTTTCGCCAAGTCGCTTTTGGGTCCTCATTCACCTGCATAACATATTAGGCTATATTCTGACATTATTATATAAGGGCATTGAAGACACATCACAATCAGTAAAACAAATTATAGAGCTATTTAACCAGCAGTTTTACATACATTTTCAACATCAATGATCAGCTAATGGTCTACCCTCTTTCCCTGATGTCAATCATGTCTTTAGGAGGCACTGTAACTAGCTTGCTTACAATTTATGATGACTGCGTGTGTTGTTGCAGAAATAAATCTAAAATGTAAACATTTCGCTACAGAGGCAGGGGGGGGGGTTTGAGCTCCTGTTCCCTGACAGGTATGGACACAGCCCTGCAGAGAGACAACAGTTCAGAAGAGCTCTGCATCACCTAAACTCATTTCTTTCCATATGGACAATCATGCCTCTGGACTTCCCTACTGGTGTTAAGTGTGTCTTTGACTACATAAGTGGACTTGTAACCGGTTAGGGTTCAGTTGATGTATATTTAATCTGTACATGTCATAGGACCTTTTACTACGGTACATGCTTATACATATTTTACTGTATATACTGTATGCTAGGAATTCATGACTGGGTACTAGCCATTTTACTTATTCCTATTCATCTGGTCTTCATGACATCGTTTATGTGTGTTTTAGCTATTCAGGCCATGAGGTAAAATCTCTCTGGGTCAAGATGTCTGCCAGTCAGTCATTGTTCACCCTCACCCAAAATGGCCAGCCATTTTGGGTGATCATCATGTCCAGGTCATCATGTCCCAGTCACTTGCTAGCTACATCCAAAATGTAGCCTTGGCACTTTCTCACCGTCCTTTTCCTCCCCAGATAAGAGAGGCCTTGCAAGGGCCCTCCTGTTGTCAGCTTTTTCAGAGTTGTCATGTGTAGTTTACCAGCCTCTGTTTTCTCCACATATTTCTCCTCTTAACTTGTCCCACACATGTAGTATTGGAATATAGTCTTATACGTTTCATGGTGGAATTCTTTAGTCATTACCTTAAACCTTTTTGGAATGGGGGGCAGCATTTTCACATTTGGATGACACACGTGCCCAGACTGCATCCTACTCTGTCCCAGATGCTAATATATGCATATTATTATTAGTATTAGATAGAAAACACTCCGAAGCTTCTAAAACTGTTTGAATGATGTCTGTGAGTATAACAGAATTCCTATGGCAGGCACAAACCTGAGAAAGAATCCAAACAGCAAGTAAGAAATCGATTTTCAAAACAGTGCCTATTGAAATTCCAGTGACATATGAATGAGGATGCACTTCCTAGGTCTTCCACTAAAAGTCACCGTCTTTAGAAACTGGTTTGAGGATTCTACTATAAAGGAGGGGCTCATAATAGCTCTTTGAGTGAGTGGTCTGGCAGAGAGCCTCAGTCTCATGACGCGCACCCCCGACAGAGTTTCCTCTCGTTCCAATGCTTTTCTTCAGACAATTAAATTCTCCAGTCGGAACCTTATTGATGATTTATGTTAAAATCATCCTAATGATTGATTGCATACATCATTTGACTTGTTTCTACGGACTGTAACGGAACTTTTCAAGTTTTTGTCTGGAGGAAGTGTCACCCCTCATGAAGATGGATTACTGGGCTGAACACGCTAACAACAAGTGACTAAATTATGGGCTTTATGGAACAAATCAGTCATTTATTGTCGAACTGGGATTCCTGGGAGTGCCTTTTGATGAAGATCATCAAAGGTTAGTGAATATTTATAGTGCTTTTCCTAGCTTCTGTTGACGTCAAAATGGCAGATATTCCTCTGGCTGTTTTGGGTTCTGAGCGCCGTTCTCAGTTTATGCTTTTTGTGTAAAGTTTTTAAAAAATCTGACACGGCGGTTGAATAGAGGTTAACCTATTGAATCTAGGGGTAAATTTTTTACTTTTGAAAAAATAACGTTCTCAAAGTAAACAGGCTATTTTTCAGGACCACAAAATAGAGTATGCTTAGGATAGAAAACATTCTAACTGTAAAGATATTGTCTGTGAGTATAACAGAACTGATATTGCAGGCAAAAGAATGAGAAAAATCCAATCAGGAACGCAGCGGTTTCTAAATAAGAGTCCCTTCCTATGCTTCCCTATTGAGCAGTGAATGGGATATCAACGGGATTCCATTTGCTATGGCTTCCTTAATGTGTCTAGTATCACAAGACATAGTTTCAGGCTTTTATTTTGAAAAATGAGCCTGAGCGACAACATTGCGTCAGTGTCCACCTGATGGCTCTCTGTGTATTTGTCCCGCAAAAAGACAGAGGTAGCCATTTTCCACCCGGTCTTACTGAAAAATGCTCTGTCCCGGTTGATATATTATCTAATAGATATTTCAAAAACACCTCGAGGATTGATTATAAACAACGTTTGCCATGTTTCTGTCGATATTATGCAGCTAATTTGGAATATTTTTCGGGGTTGTCGTGACCGCAATTTCCGGTCGTTTTCTCAGCCAAACGTGAAGAACTAATAGAGCTATTTTTGGCTACAAAAATAATTTTTCTGGAAAAAAGGAACATTTGCTATCTAACTGGGATGCCTTCACTAGTATTCTACAACGTAGAAAATTGTACAACTAAAGAAAACATTTGAATGAGTAAGAGTGTCCAAACTTTTGACTGCTACTGTATATACATTTGCAAACATTTCTAAAAACTTGTTTTCGCTTTGTCATTATGGGGTATTGTGTGTAGATTAAAATTAAAATACATTTTAGAGTAAGGCTTTACAGTACTAAATGGGTGTACCTGTCATGCTGGTAAAAGAGGACCCAAAAGCGACTTAACAGAAGCAGAGTTTAATAATGTTCAAAACGGAATAACTGACATCCTCTAGATTTGTAGAGGGGAAAACAACTGGAGAAGCGGCCACAGACTGCAGGTCGCTTCGGGTAGGCGCAGGCCGTAGTCGACTGAGACACCTGCTCACACGCAGCGTCTGATGAAGGCACAAAACACGACAGAACAGGGTGATACACAATCACGGCAAAAAACACGACAGGACAGGGCGAAACGCAATCACAGCATGGTGAATACAATATAAGGAACCGACGGAACAGGAACGGATTACAAAGGAATAAATAGGGAATCTAATCAGGGAAAGGATCGGGAACAGGTGTGGGAAGACTAAATGATGATTAGGGGAATAGGAACAGCTGGGAGCAGGAACGGAACGACAGAGAGAAGAGAGAGCGAGAGAGTGAGAGAGGGAGGGGGAGAGAGGGATAGAACCAAACAAGACCAGCAGAGGGAAACGAATAGCATGGGGAGCACAGGGACAAGACATGACAATAAATGACAAACATGACAGTACCCCCACTCACCGAGCGCCTCCTGGCGCACTCGAGGAGGAATCCTGGCGGCAACGGAGGAAATCATCGATGAGCGAACGGTCCAGCACGTCCCGAGACGGAACCCAACTCCTCTCCTCAGGACCGTAACCCTCCCAATCCACTAGGTATTGGTGACCCCGTCCCGAGAACGCATGTCCATAATTTTATGTACCTTGTAAATAGGTGCGCTCTCGACAAGGACGGGAGGGGGGGGGAAGACGAACGGGGTGCGAAGAAAGGGCTTAACACAGGAGACATGGAAGACAGGATGGACGCGACGAAGATGTCGCGGAAGAAGCAGTCGCACAGCGACAGGATTGACGACCTGGGAGACACGGAACGGACCAATGAACCGCGGAGTCAACTTACGAGAAGCTGTCGTAAGAGGAAGGTTGCGAGTGGAAAGCCACACTCTCTGGCCGCAACAATACCTTGGACTCTTAATCCTGCGTTTATTGGCGGCTCTCACCGTCTGTGCCCTGTAACGGCAAAGTGCAGACCTCACCCTCCTCCAGGTGCGCTCACAACGTTGGACAAACGCTTGAGCGGAGGGAACGCTGGACTCGGCAAGCTGGGATGAGAACAGAGGAGGCTGGTAACCCAGACTACTCTGAAACGGAGATAACCCGGTAGCAGACGAAGGAAGCGAATGTGAGCGTATTCTGCCCAGGGGAGCTGTTCTGCCCAAGACGCAGGGTTTCTGAAAGAAAGGCTGCGTAGTATGCGACCAATCGTCTGATTGGCCCTCTCTGCTTGACCGTTAGACTGGGGATGAAACCCGGAAGAGAGACTGACGGACGCACCAATCAAACGACAGAACTCCCTCCAAAACTGTGACGTGAATTGCGGACCTCTGTCTGAAACGGCGTCTAACGGGAGGCCATGAATTCTGAATACATTCTCAATAATGATTTGTGCCGTCTCCTTAGCGGAAGGAAGTTTAGCGAGGGGAATGAAATGTGCCGCCTTAGAGAACCTATCGACAACCGTCAGAATCACAGTCTTCCCCGCAGACAAAGGCAGACCGGTAATGAAGTCTAAGGCAATGTGAGACCATGGTCGAGAAGGAATGGGGAGCGGTCTGAGACGACCGGCAGGAGGAGAGTTACCCGACTTAGTCTGCGCGCAGTCCGAACAGGCAGCCACGAAACGGCGCGTGTCACGCTCCTGAGTCGGCCACCAAAAGCGCTGGCGAATAGACGCAAGAGTGCCTCGAACACCGGGATGACCCGCTAACTTGGCAGAGTGAGCCCACTGAAGAACAGCCAGACGAGTGGAAACAGGAACGAAAAGGAGGTTACTAGGACAAGCGCGCGGCGACGCAGTGTGCGTGAGTGCTTGCTTAACCTGTCTTTCAATTCCCAGACTGTTAACCCGACAACACGCCCATAAGGAAGAATCCCCTCGGGATCAGTAGAAGCCACAGAAGAACTAAACAGACGGGATAAGGCATCAGGCTTGGTGTTCTTGCTACCCGGACGGTAAGAAATCACAAACTCGAAACGAGCGAAAAACAACGCCCAACGAGCTTGACGGGCATTAAGTCGTTTGGCAGAACGGATGTACTCAAGGTTCTTATGGTCTGTCCAAACGACAAAGGAACGGTCGCCCCCTCCAACCACTGTCGCCATTCGCCTAGGGCTAAGCGGATGGCGAGCAGTTCACGGTTACCCACATCATAGTTGCGCTCAGATGGCGACAGGCGATGAGAAAAATAAGCGCAAGGATGAACCTTATCGTCAGACTGGAAGCGCTGGGATAGAATGGCTCCCACGCCTACCTCTGAAGCGTCAACCTCGACAATGAATTGTCTAGTGACGTCAGGAGTAACGAGGATAGGAGCGGACGTAAAACGTTCTTTAGAAGATCAAAAGCTCCCTGGGCGGAACCGGACCACTTAAAACACGTCTTGACAGAAGTAAGAGCTGTGAGAGGGCAGCAACTTGACCGAAATTACGAATGAAACGCCGATAGAAATTAGCGAAACCTAAAAAGCGCTGCAACTCGACACGTGACCTTGGAACGGGCCAATCACTGACAGCTTGGACCTTAGCGGAATCCATCTGAATGCCTTCAGCGGAAATAACAGAACCGAGAAAAGTAACGGAGGAGACATGAAAAGAGCACTTCTCAGCCTTTACGTAGAGACAATTCTCTAAAAGGCGCTGTAGAACACGTCGAACGTGCTGAACATGAATCTCGAGTGACGGAGAAAAAATCAGGATATCGTCAAGATAGACAAAAACAAAAATGTTCAGCATGTCTCTCAGAACATCATTAACTAATGCCTGAAAAACAGCTGGCGCATTGGCGAGACCGAACGGCAGAACCCGGTACTCAAAATGCCCTAACGGAGTATTAAACGCCGTTTTCCACTCGTCCCCCTCTCTGATGCGCACGAGATGGTAAGCGTTACGAAGGTCCAACTTAGTAAAGCACCTGGCTCCCTGCAGAATCTCGAAGGCTGATGACATAAGGGGAAGCGGATAACGATTCTTAACCGTTATGTCATTCAGCCCTCGATAATCCACGCAGGGGCGCAGAGTACCGTCCTTCTTCTTAACAAAAAAGAACCCCGCCCGGCCGGAGAGGAAGAAGGCACTATGGTACCGGCGTCAAGAGACACAGACAAATAATCCTCGAGAGCCTTACGTTCGGGAGCCGACAGAGAGTATAGTCTACCTCGAGGAGGAGTGGTCCCCGGAAGGAGATCAATACTACAATCATACGACCGGTGAGGAGGAAGGGAGTTGGCTCGGGACCGACTGAAGACCGTGCGCAGATCATGATATTCCTCCGGCACTCCTGTCAAATCGCCAGGTTCCTCCTGAGAAGTAGGGACAGAAGAAATGGGAGGGATGGCAGACATTAAACACTTCACATGACAAGAAACGTTCCAGGATAGGATAGAATTACTAGACCAATTAATAGAAGGATTATGACATACAAGCCAGGGGTGACCCAAAACAACAGGTGTAAACGGTGAACGGAAAATCAAAAAGACATAGTCTCACTGTGGTTACCAGATACTGTGAGAGTTAAAGGTAGTGTCTCAAATTTGATACTGGGAAGATGACTACCATCTAAGGCAAACATGGGCGTAGGCCTGTCTAACGGTCTGAAAGGAATGTTATGTTTCCGAGCCCATGCTTCGTCCATGAAACAACCCTCAGCCCCAGAGTCAATCAAAGCACTGCATGTAGCACCCGAACCGGTCCAGCGTAGATGGACCGACATAGTAGTACAAGATCTAGATGAAGGGACCTGAGTAGTAGCGCTCACCAGTAGCCCTCCGCTTACTGATGGGCTCTGGCCTCTTACTGGACATGAAATAACAAAATGTCCAGCAACTCCGCAATAGAGGCACAGGCGGTTGGTGATCCTCTGTTCCCTCTCCTTATTCGAGATGCGAATCCCTCCCAGCTGCATGGGCTCAGTCTCAAAGCCAGAGGAGGGAGATGGTTGCGATGCGGAGCAGGGAAACACCGTTGATGCGAGCTCTCTTCCACGAGCCCGGTGACGAAGATCTACCCGTCGTTCTATGCGGATGGCGAGAGCAATCAAAGAGTCCACATCTGAAGGAACCTCCCGGGAAAGAATCTCATCCTTAACCGCTGCGTGGAGTCCCTCCAGAAAACGAGCGAGCAGCGCCGGCTCGTTCCACTCACTAGAGGCAGCAAGAGTGCGAAACTCAATGGAATAATCCGTTATGGACCGTTCACCTTGGCATAAGGAAGCCAGGGCCCTAGAAGCCTCCTCACCAAAAAACTGAACGGTCAAAAACCCGAATCATCTCCTCCTTAAAGTTCTGGAATCTGTTAGAGCAATCAGCCCTTGCCTCCCAGATAGCTGTGCCCCATTCTCGAGCCCGGCCAGTAAGGAGTGAAATGACGTAAGCAACCCGAGCTCTCTCTCTAGAGTATGTGTGGGGTTGGAGAGAGAACACAATCTCACACTGCGTGAGAAAGGAGCGGCACTCAGTGGGCTGCCCGGAGTAGCAAGGTGGGTTATTAACCCTGGGTTCTGGAGGCTCGGCAGGCCAGGGAGTAACAGGTGGCACGAGACGTAGACTCTGGAACTGTCCAGAGAGGTCGGAAACCTGAGCGGCCAGGTTCTCCACGGCATGGCGAGCAGCAGACAATTCCTGCTCGTGTCTGCCGAGCATGGCTCCTTGGAACTCGACGGCAGTGTAACGAGCGTCTGAAGTCGCTGGGTCCATTCCTTGGTCGGTTCCTTCTGTCATGCTGGTAAAAGAGGACCCAAAAGCGACTTAACAGAAGCAGAGTTTAATAATGTTCAAAACGGAATAACTGACATCCTCTAGATTTGTAGAGGGGAAAACAACTGGAGAAGCGGCCACAGACTGCAGGTCGCCGGGTAGGCGCAGGCCGTAGTCGACTGAGACACCTGCTCACACGCAGCGTCTGATGAAGGCACAAAACACGACAGAACAGGGTGATACACAATCACGGCAAAAAACACGACAGGACAGGGCGAAACGCAATCACAGCATGGTGAATACAATATAAGGAACCGACGGAACAGGAACGGATTACAAAGGAATAAATAGGGAATCTAATCAGG
>NW_025752291.1:0-12973 GCF_021184085.1 Oncorhynchus gorbuscha | reverse complement strand
TCACCTCCCTCCCTCTTCACCTCTCCCCCTCTTCACCTTCCCCCATCTTCACCTCCTCTCTCCACTCCTCACTCTACACCCTCCTCTTCACCTCCATCTCTCTTCACCTCCTCTCTCTTCACCTCCCCCTCTTCACCTCCTCCTCTTCACCTCCTCCCTCTTCACCTCCCTCTCTTCACCTCCTCTCTTCACCTCCCCTCTCTTCACCTCCCTCTCTTCACCATCCCCTCTTCACCTCCCCCTCTTCACCTCCCCCTCTTCACCTCCCCTCTCTTCACCTCCTCCCTCTTCACCTCCCTCTTCACCTCCCCCTCTTCACCTCCTCTCTCTTCACCTCCCCTCTCTTCACCTCCCCCTTTCACCTCCTCTCTCTTCACCTCCCCTCTCTTCACCTGCCCCCTCTTCACCTCCCCCTCTTCACCTCCTCTCTCTTCACCTCCCCTCTCTTCACCTCCCCCCTTTTCACCTCCCCTCTCTTCACCTCCCCCTCTCTTCACCTCCCCCTCTTCACCTCCCCTCTCTTCACCTCCCTTCACCTCTCTCTTCACCTCCTCTCTCTTCACCTCCCCCCTCTTCACCTCCCCTCTCTTCATCCTCTCTTCACCTCCCCTCTTCACCTCCCTCTTCACCTCCCCCTCTTCACCTCCCCTCTTTCACCTCCTCTCTCTTCACCTCCCCTCTTCACCTACTCTCTTCACCTCCTCTCTCTTCACCTCCACTCTCTTCACCTCCCCCTCTTCACCTCCCTCTCTTCTCCTCCCTCTCTTCACCTCCCCTCTTCACCTCCTCTCTCTTCACCTCCTCCCTCTCTCACCCCCTCTTCACCTCCCCCTCTTCACCTCTCTCTCTTCACCTCCCCCCTCTTCACCTCTCTCTCTTCACCTCCTCTCTCTTCACCTCCCCCTCTTCACCTACTCTCTCTTCACCTCCTCCCTCTTCACCTCCCCCTCTTCACCTCCCCCTCTTCACCTCCTCTCTCTTCACCTCCTCTCTCTTCTCCTCCCCCATCTTCACCCCTCTCCCTCTCCCCTCTTCACCCCCTCTTCACCTCCCCTCTTTCACCTCCCCTCTTCACCTCCCCCTCTTCACCTCCCTCTTCACCTCTCCCTCTTCACCTCCCCCTCTTCACCTCCCCCTCTTCACCTCCTCTCTCTTCACCTCCTCCCTCTTCACCTCCCTCTCTCTTCACCTCCTCTCTCTTCTCCTCCCCTCTTCACCTCCTCTCTATTCACCTCCCCCTCTTCACCTCCCTCTCTTCACCTCCCCCTCTTCACCTCCTCTCTCTTCACCTCCCCCTCTTCACCTCACTCCCCTCTTCACCTCCCCTCTCTTCACCTCCCCCCTCTTCACCTCCCCCTCTCTTCACCTTCTCCCTCTTCACCCCGCTCTTCACCTCCCCTCTTCACCTCCCTCTCTTCACCTCCTCCCTCTTCACCTCCCCCTCTTCACCTCCTCTCTCTTCACCTCCCTCTCTTCACCTCCTCTCTCTTCACCTCCCCCTCTTCACCTCCTCCCTCTTCACCTCCCCTCTTCACCTCCCCCTCTTCACCTCCCTCTCCACCTCCCCCTCTTCACCTCCTCTCTCTTCACCTCCCTCACCTCCTCTCTTCACCTCCCCTCTTCACCTCCCCTCTCTTCACCTCCCCCTCTTCACCTCTCTCTTCACCTCCCTCTCTTCACCTTCCCCTCTCTTCACCTCCTCTCTCTTCACCTCACTCCCTCTTCACCTGCCCCTCTTCACCTCCCCCCTCTTCACCTCCCCCTCTCTTCACCTCCCCCGTCTTCACCTCCCTCTCTCTCTTCACCTCCCTCTCTTCTACTCCCCCACTTCACCCCCTCTCCACCTCCCCTCTCTTCACCTCCCCCTCTTCACCTCCCCCCCTCTTCACCTCCACCCTCTTCACCTCCCCCCTTCACCTCCCCCTCTCTTCACCTCCCCCTCTTCACCTCCCCTCTTCACCTCCCCCTCTTCACCTCCTCTCTTCACCTCCTCTTCACCTCCCTCGCTTCACCTCCCCTCTTCACCTCCCTCTCTTCACCTCCCCTCTCTTCACCTCCCCCTCTTCACCTCCTCGCCTCTTCACCTCCCCCCTTCACCTCCTCTCTCTTCACCTCCCCTCTTCACCTCCCCCTCATCACCTCCTCCCTCTTTCACCTCCCCTCTCTTCACCTGCCCTCTTCACCTCCCTCTTCACCTGCCCCCTCTTCACCTCCCCTCTCTTCACCTCCTCCTCTTCACCTCCCCTCTCTTCACCTCCCCCTTCTCTCATCCTCTTCACCTCCTCTCTTCACCTCCCCCTCTTCACCTCCCCTCTCTTCACCTTCCCCTCTTCACCTCCTCTCTCTTCACTCTTCACTCTCCTCCCTCTTCACCTTCCTCTCTTCACCTCCCCTCTCTTCACCTCCTCCCTCTTCACCTCCTCTCTTCACCTCCTCCCTCTTCACCTCCCCTCTCTTCACCTCCCCTCTTCACCTCCTCCCTCTTCACCTCCTCTCTCTTCACCTCCCCTCTCTTCACCTCCCCCCTCTTCACCTCCTCTCTCTTCACCTCCCCCCTCTTCACCTCCCCTCTCTTCACCTCCTCCTTCTCTTCACCTCCCCCTCTTCACCTCCTCCCTCTTCACCTCCCCTCTTCACCTCCCTCTCTTCACCTCCTCCCTCTTCACCTCCCCCTCTTCACCTCCTCCCATCTTCACCTCCTCTCCACCTCCCTCTTCACCTCTCTCTTTCACCTCCCCCTCTTCACCTCCTCTCTCTTCACCTCCCCCTTCACCTCCCCTCTCTTCACCTCCCCCCTCTTCACCTTCCCCTCTCCCCTCTTCACCTCCCCTCTCTTCACCTCCCCCTCTTCACCTCCTCTCTCTTCACCTCCTCTCTCTTCACCTCCTCTCTCTTCACCTCACCCCTCTTCACCTGCCCCTCTTCACCTCCCCCCTCTTCACCTCCCCTCTCTTCACCTCCCTCTTCACCTCCTCTCTCCTTCACCTCCCCTCTTCACCCCCTCTTCACCTCCTCTCTCACCTCCCCTCTCTTCACCTCCCCCTCTTCACCTCCCTCTCTTCACCTCCCCTCTTCACCTCCTCCTCTTCACCTCCCCCTCTTCACCTCCCCCTCTTCACCTCCCTCTCTTCACCTCCCTCTCTTCACCTCCCCCTCTTCACCTCCCCTCTTCACCTCCCCCTCTTCACCTCCTCCCTCTTCACCTCCTCCTCTTCACCTCCCCTCTTCACCTCCTCTCTCTTCACCTCCTCTCTCTTCACCTCCCCCTCTTCACCTCCTCTCTTCCCCTCTCTTCACCTCCCTCTCACCTCCCCTCTTCACCTCCTCTCTCTTCTCTCCCCCTTCACTCCCTCTTCACCTCCCCTCTTCACCTCCCTCTCTTCACCTCCTCTCTTCACCTCCCTCTTCACCTCCTCCCTCTTCACCTTCTTCACCTACCCCTCTTCACCTCCTTCCTCCTTCTCTTCACCTCCCTCTCTTCACCTCCCCTCTTCACCTCCCTTCACCTCCTCTTCAATCTTCACCTCCTCTCTCTACCTCCCTTCTCTCTTCACCTCCCCCTTCACCTCCCTCTCACCTCCCCCTCTTCACCTCCTCCCTCTTCACCTCCCCTCTCTTCACCTCCCCTCTCTTCACCTCTTCACCTCCCTCTTCACCTCCCCTCTTCACCTCCTCTCTCTTCACCTCCTTCCTCTTCACCTCCTCACCTCCTCTCTTCACCTCCCCTCTTCACCTCCCCCTCTTCACCTCCCCTCTCTTCACCTCCCCCTTCACCTCCTCTCTCTTCACCTCCCTCTCTTCACCTCCCCCTCTTCACCTCCTCTCTTCACACGTCCCCCTCTCTTCACGTCCCCTCTCTTCACCTCCCCCTTCTTCACCTTCTCTCTTCACCCTCCTCTCTTCAATTTCCAATTATCTCACCTCCCCCTTTCACCTCCTCTCTTCACCTCCCCCTCTTCACCTCCCTCTCTTCACCTCCCCTCTTCACCTCCTCTCTCTTCTTCACCTCCTCTCTCTTCACCTCCCTCTCTTCACCTCTCTCTTCACCTCCCCCTCTTCACCTCCCCTCTTCACCTCATCCCTCTTCACCCCCCCGATTCACCTCCACCCTCTTCACCTCCCTCTCTTCACCTCCCCCTCTTCACCTCCCCTCTTCACCTCCCTCTTCACCTCCCCTCTCTTCACCTCCTCCCTTCACCTCCTCCCTCTTCACCCCCTTCACCTCCCCCTCTTCACCTACTCTCTCTTTACCTCCCCCTCTTCACCTCCCCCTCTCACCTTCTCCTCACCCCGCTCTTCACCTCCCCCTCCCCCTCCCTCTTCACCCCCTCCCCTCCACCCTCTTTCACCTCCTCCTCACCTCCCTCTTCACCTCCTCCTCTTCACCCCTCCCTCTTCACCTCCTCCTCTTCACCTCCCCCTCTTCACCTCCCCTCTCTTCACCTCCCCCTCTTCACCTCCTCTCTTCACCTCCCCCTCTTCACCTCCCCCCTCTTTCACCTCCTCTCTCTTCACCTCCCCCCCTCTTCACCTACTCTCTCTTCACCTCCTCCTCTTCACCCCGCTCTTCACCTCCCCCTCTTCACCTCCTCTCTCTTCACCTCCTCCCTCTTCACCCCCACCCTCTTCAACTCCTCTCTCTTCACCTCCCCCCACCTTCTTCACCCCCTCTTCACCTCCTCCCTCTTCACCCCCTCCCCCCCCCATCTTCACCTCCTCTCCACCTCCCCCTCTTCACCTACTCTCTATTCACCTCCCCCTCTTCACCTCCCCCTTTCACCTCCCCTCTTCACCTCCTCTCTCTTCACCTCCCCCCTCTTCACCCTCTTCACCTCCCTCTCTTCACCTCCCTCTCTTCACCTCCCCTCTTCACCTCCTTCTTCACCTTCTCCATCTTCACCCCGCTCCTCTCCTCTCACCCCGCTCTTCACCTCCCTCCTCTTCACCTCCTCTCTCTTCTCACCTCCTCCCTCTTCACCCCCACCCTCTTCAACTCCCCTCTTCACCTCCCTTGCCCTTCTTCACCTCCCCTCTCTTCACCTCCCCCTTCACCTCCTCCCTCTCTTCACCCCCTCTTCACCTCCCCCATCTTCACCTCCTCTCCACCTCCCCCTCTTCACCTACTCTATTCACCTCCCTCTCACCTCTCTTCACCTCCCCCCTCACCTCCTCTCTTCACCTCCACCTATCTTCACCTCCCCCTTTCACCTCCCCTTTCCCCCCTTCACCTTCTCTTCACCTCCCTCTTCATCTCCTCTCTCTTCACCTCCTCTCTCTCACCTCCCCTCTCTTTCACCTCACCCCTCTTCACCTGCCCCTCCCTCTCTTCACCTCCCCCTCTCTTCACCTCCCCCTCTTCACCTTCCTCTCTCTTCATCTCCCCTCTCTCTACTCCCCCACTTCACCCCCTCTCCACCTCCCCTCCTCTTCACCTCCCCCTCTCTTCACCTCCCCTCTTCACCTCCACCCTCTTCACCTCCCCCTCTTCACCTCCCCTTCACCTCCCCTTCACCTCCCCTCTTCACCTCCCCTCTTCACCTCTCTTCACCTCCTCTCTCTTCACCTCCCCCTCGCTTCACTCTTCCCCCTTCACCTCCTCTCTCTTCACCACCTCCTCTCTTCACCTCTCCCCTCCCCTCTTCACCTCCTCCCACCCTCTTCACCTCCCTCTCTTCACCTCCCCCTCTTCACCTCCTCTCTCTTCACCTCCCCTCTTCACCTCCCCCTCTTCACCTCCTCTTCTCTTCACCTCCCTCTCTTCACCTCCCCTTCTTCATCTCCCCCTCTTCACCTCCCTCTCACCTCCTCCCTCTTCACCTCCTCCCCCTCTTTCACCTCCCCCTTCACTATCTTCACCTCTCCCTTCACCTCCTCTCTCTTCACCTCCCTCTCTTCACCTCCCTCTCTTCACCTCCCCCCTCTTCACCTCCCCTCTTCACCTCCCCTCTCTTCACCTCCTCTCTTCACCTCCTCTCTTTCACCTCCCCCTCTTCACCTCCCCCTTCTTCACCTCATCCCTCTTTCACCTCCCCCTCTTCACCCCTCCTCTCCACCTCCTCTTCACCCCCTCTTCACCTCTCTCTTCACCTCCCTCTTCACCTCCTCTCTTCACCTCCCCCTCTTCACCTCCTCCTCTCTCACCCCCCTCTTCACCTCCCCCTCTTCACCTCCTCTCTCTTCACCTCCTCTCTTCACCTACCCTCTTCACCTCCACCCTCTTCACCTCCCCTCTTCACCTCCCCCTCTTCACCTCCTCTCACCTCCCTCTCTTCTTCTCCCCCACTTCACCCCCGCTCTTCACCTCCCCCCTCTTCACCTCCCCCTCTTCACCTCCCCTTCTTCACCTCCCTCCCTCTTCACCTCCCTCCTTCACCTCTTCACCTCCCCCCTCTTCACCCCCCTCTCTTCACCTCCCTCTTTACCTCCTCCCTCTTCACCTCCCCCATCTTCACCTCCTCTTCACCTCCCCCTCTTCACCTCCCCCCTCTTCACCTCCTCTCTCTTCACCTCCCCCACCTTTCACCTCCCCCCTCTTCACCTCCTCTCTTCACCTCCCCTCTCACCTCCCCTCTTCACCTCCTCTCTCTTCACCTCCCCCTCTTCACCCCGCTCTTCACCTCCCCCTCTTCACCTCCTCTCTCTTCACCTCCTCTCCACTCCACTATCTTCACCTCCCCCCTCCTCTCTTCAACTCCTCTTCTTCACCTCCCCGCTTCACCTCCTCTCTTCACCTCCCTCTTCACCTCCTCCTCTTCACCTCCTCTCTTCACCTCCCCCATCTTCACCCTCCTCCACCTCCCCTATCTTCATCTCCCCCTCTCTTCCACTCCTCCCTCTTCACCCCCTCTTCACCTCCATCCTCCACCTCCCTCTTCACCTCCCCTCTCCCTCACCTCCCCCTCTTCACCTGCCCCCTCTTCACCTCACCTCCTCTCTCTTCACCTCCTCTCTTCACCTCCCCTCTCTTCACCTCCTCCCTCTTCACCTCCCCTCTTCACCTTCCCTCTTCACCTCCCCCTCTTCACCTGCCCTCTTCACCCCCTCTTCACCTCCTTCACCTCCCTCTCTTCACCTCCCCTCTTCACCTCCTCTCTTCACCTCCTCTCTTCACCTCCCTCTTCACCTCCTCTCTCTTCACCTCCCCCTTCACCTCCCTCTTCACCTCCCCTCTCTTCACCTCCCCCCTCTTCACCTCCTCTCTTCACCTCCCCCTCTTCACCTCCCCTCTCTTCACCTCCCTATTCACCTCCCCCCTTCACCTCTCTCTCTTCACCTCCCCTCTTCACCTCCTCTCTCTTCACCTCCCCCCTTCACCTCCCCTCTTCACCTCCCCCCTCTTCACCTCCCCCTTCACCTACCTCACCCTTCACCTCCCCCCTCTTCACCTCCCCCTCTTCACCTCCTCTCTCTTCACCTCCTCTCTTCACCTCCTCCATCTTCACCTCCCCCCTCTTCACCTCCCCCCACTTCACCCCCTCTCTTCACCTCCCCCTCTTCACCTCCCCCTCTTCACCTCCCCCTTCACCTCTTCACCTCCTCTCTCTTCACCTCCCCCTTTCACCTCCCCTTTCACCTCCCTCTCTTCACCTCCCCCTCTTCACCTCCCCCTCTTCACCTCCCCCCTCTCTTCCCTCCCTCTCACCTCCACTCTCTCTTCACCTCTTCCCCCCTCTCTTCACCTCCCCTCTCTTCACCTCCCCCCTCTTCACCTCCCCCTCTTCACCTCCCCCTCTTCACCTCCTCCTCTTCACCTCCTCTCTCTTCACCCCTCCCCCATCTTCACCTCCCCTCTCTTCACCTCCCCCACTTCACCCCCTCTCCACCTCCCCCTCTTCACCTCCCCTCTCTTCACCTCCCCCTTCACCTCCCTCTCTCTTCACCTCCCCTCTTCACCTCCCCCACCTCTTCTCACTCCTCTTCACCTCCCCCTCTTCACCTCCCCCTCTTCACCTCATCCCTCTTCACCCCGATCTTCACCTCCACCCTCCACCTCCTCTCTTCACCTCCCCCTTTCACCTCCCCTCTTCACCTCCCCCCTCTTCACCTCCCCCTCCCTCTTCCTCCCCCTCCTCTTCACCTCCTCCCTCTTCACCCCCCTCTCTTCACCTCCACCCTTCACCTTCCCCTCTTCACCCCGCTCTCTTCACCTCCCCTCCTTCTCTTCACCTCCCCCCTCTTCACCCCCCTTTCACCTCCTCTCTCTCACCTCCCCCCCTCTTCACCTCCCCCTTTCACCTCCCCCTCTTCACCTGCCCCTCTTCACCTCCTTCACCTCCCCTCTCTTCACCTCCCCTCTTCACCTCCCCCCCTCTTCACCTCCCCCCTCTTCCCTCCCCTCTCTTCACCTCCCCCTCTTCACCTCCCTCTCTTCACCTCCCCCTCTTCACCTTCTCCTCTTCACCCCGCTCTTCACCTCCCCCTCTTCACCTCCTCTCTCTTCACCTCCTCTTCACCCTTCACCTCCTCTCTCTTCACCTCCCCCTCTTCACCTCCCCTCTCTTCACCTCCTCCTCTTCACCTCCCCCTCTTCACCTCCTCTCTTCACCTCCCCTCTCTTCTCACCTCCCCCCTCTTCACCTCCCCTCTCTTCACCTCCCTCTTCACCTCTTCACCTCCCCCTCTTCACCTTCCACCTCCTCTTCATCTCCCCTCTTCACCTCCCCCTCTCACCTCCTCTCTTCACCTCCATCCTTCTTCACCCCCACCTCTTTCACCTCCTCTCTCTTCACCTCCTCCCTCTTTCACCTCCCCCTCTTCACCTCCCCCTCTTCACCTCCCTCTCTCTTCACCTCCCCCATCTTCTCTTCTCCACCTCCCCCCCTCTTCACCTCCCCCCTCTTCACCTCCCCCTCTTTCACCTCCCCCCTCTTCACCTCCCTCTCTTCACCTCCCTCTTCACCTCCCCCTCTTCACCTCCCCCCTTCACCTCCCCTCTCTTCACCTCCCTCTCTTCACCTCCCCCTCTTCACCTCCTCTCTTCACCTCCCCTCTCTCTTCACCTCCCCCCTCTTCACCCCCCTCCACCCCCCCTCTTCACCTTCTCTTCACCTCTTCACCTCCTCTCTCTTCACCTCCCTATCTTCTACCTCCCCACCTTTCCACCTCCCCTCTCTTCACCTCCCCCTCTTCACCTCCCCCCTTCACCTCCTCTCTCTTCACCTCCCCTTCACCTCCCCTTCACCTCCCCCTTTCACCCTCCCCCCTTCACCTCCTTCACCTCCCCCTTTCCCTCCTCCTTCCCTACTCTCTTCACCTCCTCCCTTCACCTCCCCACCTCCTTCACCTTCCCTCTTCACCTCTTCACCTCCTCTCTCTTCACCCCCCCCTCTTCACCTTCGATCCCCCGGGACCACAATGTATGCACATGACTGTAAGTCGCTTGGATAAAAGCCTCTCTCTAAATGGCATATATTATTATATATTATTCTCCCTCTTCACCTCCCCCTCTTCACCTCCTCCCCTCTTCACCTCCTCTTCACCTCCCCCTCTTCACCTCCCCTCTCTTCACCTCCCCCCTTCACCTACTCCTTTTCACCTCCTCCTCTCTCCCTTCACCTCCCTCTCTTCACCTCCCCCTCTTCACCTCCCCTTCACCTCCTCCTTTCACCTCCCCCTTCACCTCCCCTCCTCCCCCTCCACCTCCCTCCCTTCACCTCCCCTCTCTTCACCTCCCCCTCTTCACCTCCTCTCTTTTCGCCTCCTCTTTCTTCACCTCCTCTTCACCTCTTCACCTCCCTCTCTCTTCACCTCTCTCTTCACCTCCTCTCTTCAATTTCACCTCCCCTTTCACCTCCCCCCCTCTTCACCTCCCCCTCTTCACCTCCTCCCTCTTCACCTCCCTCTTCACCTCCCCTTCACCTCCTCTCTTCACCTCTCTCTTCACCTTCCCTCTTCACCTCCCCCTCTCTTCACCTCCCCCTCTTCACCTCCTCTCTCTTCACCTCCCCCTCTTCACCTCCCCCCTTTTCACCTCCTTTTTCTTTACCTCCCTCTTCACCTCCCCCTCTTCACCTCCCCTCACCTCCCCCCTCTTCACCTCCTCTCTCTTCACCCTCCCCTCTCTTCACCTCCCCCTCTCTTCACCTCCCCTCTTCACCTCCTCTCTCTTCACCTCCTCCCTCTTCACCTCCCCTCTTCACCTCCTCCCTCTTCACCTCCTCTCTCTTCACCTCCCCTCTTCACCTCCCCTCTCTTCACCTTCCTCCCCTCTTCACCTCCTCTCTCTTCACCTCCCCCTCTTCACCTCCCCTCTCTTCACCTCCCCTCTTCACCTCCCTCTTCACCTCCTCCCTCTTCACCTCCTCTCTCTTCACCTCCCCCCTCTTCACCTCCTCTCTCTTCACCTCCTCCCTCTTCACCTCCCTCTCTTCACCTCCTCCCTCTTCACCTCCTCTCTCTTCACCTCCCCCTCTTCACCTCCTCTCTCTTCACCTCCCCCTCTTCACCTCCTCTCTCTTCACCTCCTCTCTCTTCACCCTCCCCTCTCTTCACCTCCCCCTCTTCACCTCCTCTCTCTTCACCTCCTCCCTCTTCACCTCCCTCTCTCACCTCCTCTCTCTTCACCTCCTCTCTTCACCTCCCCTCAACTCCTCTCTTCACCTCCCCCTCTTCACCTCCCCCTTTCACCTCCTACCTCTTCACCTCCCCCTCCTCTCTCTCTTCACCTCCTCTCTCTTCACCTCCCCCTCTTCACCTCCTTCCTCTTCACCTCCTTCTCCCCCCCCTTCACCCCCCTCTTCACCTCCTCCCTCTTCACCTCCTTCTTCACCTCCCCTCTTCACCTCTCTCTTCAATTTCTCTTCACCTCCTCCTTCTCCTCTTCACCTTCTTCCCACCTCCTCCCTCTTCACTCCTTCCCCCTCCCCCTTCACCTCCCTCTCTTACATTTACATTACATTACATTTAAGTCATTTAGCAGACGCTCTATCCAGAGCGACTTACAAATTGGTGCATTCACCTTATGACATCCAGTGGAACAGTCACTTACAACAGTGCATCTAAATTTTAAAGGGGGGTGAGGGATTACTTTATCCTATCCTAGGTATTCCTTAAAGAGGTGGGGTTTCAGGTGTCTCCGGGAGGGTGGTGATTGACTGTCCTGGCGTCGTGAGGGAGTTTGTTCCACCATTGGGGGCCAGGCAGCGAACAGTTTTGACTGGGCTGAGCGGGAACTGTACTTCCTCAGTGGTAGGGAGGCGAGCAGGCC
This sequence comes from Oncorhynchus gorbuscha, assembly GCF_021184085.1. Lineage (NCBI taxonomy): Eukaryota > Metazoa > Chordata > Actinopteri > Salmoniformes > Salmonidae > Oncorhynchus > Oncorhynchus gorbuscha. The sequence goes on along the minus strand of NW_025752291.1, from coordinate 1,767 downwards.
AGAGGTGGATGAACGCAGTGCCCTTGTTTGGGTGTAGGGCCTGATCAGAGCCTGGAGGTACTGAGGGGTGCCGTTCCCCCTCACAGCTCCGCAGGCAAGCACCATGGTCTTGTAGCGGATGCGAGCTTCAACTGGAAGCCAGTGGAGAGAGCGGAGGAGCGGGGTGACGGAGAGAACTTGGGAAGGTTGAACACCAGACGGGCTGCGGCGTTCTGGATGAGTTGAAGGGGTTTAATGGCACAGGCAGGGAGCCCAGCCAACAGCGAGTTGCAGTAATCCAGACGGGAGATGACAAGTGCCTGGATTAGGACCTTGCGCCGCTTCCTGTGTGGAGGCAGGGTCGTACTCTTCACTACTAATCTAGAAATTAGGTTTATTCAGAGAGGACAAATCATAAATGTTATGCTGTGGAGGTAGATATTTTGTCTCCCTCTCAGCTTTTTTCCACAGAACTAAGGAACATTATGCCATTTATAACCCCCACCCTAGCCTTGGGTTGACCAATCAGAAGTCCTTGCAGTACAACTGAGCCAATGGCCAATCCCTATCGACCATTAGTTCTCTCAGTTTTTGTCCTCTCTCATCCCTCTGCGTTGTGTATTTACCTTCAAAATATTCTTATATCGACTACTAATCAGATATTTCTTCCATGCCAGTGTTCCAGCAGGAGCTAGACACCAAACATGACAAGCATGAGCGCCTGGTCAAACTCAGCAGAGACATCACCATTGAAAGCAAGAGGACAATATTTCTACTGCACAGAGTCACCAGGTAAATTGTCTGAACTACAAAATGTGGTCCGCCAGGGTCCTTAAGGGGTCCTCAGCAGCAAGGCGGAAGAAAAAAAGACATCTCATAGTTGGCCACTTCTAATGGTTTTCAAATGCAGTGTTAAATATCATCTAGGTTTATTTTTCTAATAAATGTTTGTGGATGCATTGATTGTGCTGCAAATGCACGTAGAAATGTGAGTTACAGATCTATCATTCTCATTGAAAGTGAGTCTAATAAGTGGTTAACAGCTTCTATTCCAAGGCCATCAGACTGTTAAACAGCCACCACTAACATTGAGTGGCTGCTGCCACATACTGACTCAAATCTCTAGCCAATAATAACATCTGATAACCATGTGACCAATAACATCTGATAACCATGTGACCATTAACATCTGATGTGACCAATAACATCTGATAACCATGTGACCATTAACATCTGATAAACCATGTGACCAATAACATCTGATAACCATGTGACCATTAACATCTGATAACCATGTGACCATTAACATCTACTAACCATGTGACCATTAACATCTACTAACCATGTGACCAATAACATCTGATAACCATGTGACCAATTAACATCTGCTAACCATGCGACCATTAACATCTGATAAACCATGTGTATTTACTTTCGGTTTTGTATTAATTAGCATCAAACAGCTGAAAATACAATATTTTTGCTTATAGAAAATATATTTCCACAGCGGTTTAGATGGTACAATGATTCTTGCTGAGATATCAGCTGATGTACGAAGGGCTATATAATTTGATCGGATTTGATTCTCTACACTATACTTGCTGAGATATCAGCTGATGTACATGAAGGGCTATATAATTTGATTTGATTTGATTCTCTACACTATACTTGCTTGTTTTGTCACAACCTGAAATTAGGCTAGCTATTAGAATTTTAGCAAGCAGGAAATGGCGTGAGTGATTTCTGCAACTTGCTCCTTTAAATGTCATGTCCATCCTATAAGAAGCC
>NW_025752290.1:0-12975 GCF_021184085.1 Oncorhynchus gorbuscha | reverse complement strand
GTTATGCAGGTGAATGAGGACCCAAAAGCGACTTGGCGAAAACAGAGTTTTTAATCCAGTAAGAAACTTTACAAAACAAAAAGCATAATACTACTCGTAAAGACGAGAACAGACTGGAGACTTGATCGAGAACTGCAGGTTGCCTCGGGAAGGCACTTGAACCTAGCAGACTCAGACACCTGCTCACCACGCAGCATCTGAGGGAAACACGACACGACAGGGCAAAACATAGACACAGCACGGTGAATTATAGATGAGGATCCGACGGGGCAGGAACGGAAAACAAGGAGAGAAATAGGGACTCTAATCAGGGAAAAGGATCGGGAACAGGTGTGGGAAGACTAAATGATTGATTAGGGGAATAGGAACAGCTGGGAGCAGGAACGGAACGATAGAGAGAAGAGAGAGCGAGAGAGTGAGAGAGGGAGGGGGAGAGAGAGGGATAGAAAGAGGGAAAGAACCTAATAAGACCAGCAGAGGGAAACGAATAGAAGGGGAAGCACAGGGACAAGACATGATAATTAATGACAAAACATGACAGTACCCCCCACTCACCGAGCGCCTCCTGGCGCACTCGAGGAGGAACCCTGGCGGCAACGGAGGAAATCATCAATAAGCGAACGGTCCAGCACGTCCCGAGACGGAACCCAACTCCTCTCCTCAGGACCGTAACCCTCCCAATCCACTAAGTATTGGTGACCCCGTCCCCGAGAACGCATGTCCATGATCTTACGTACCTTGTAAATAGGTGCGCTCTCGACAAGGACGGGAGGGGGAGGGAAGACGAACGGGGTGCGAAGAAAGGGCTTGACACAGGAGACATGGAAGACAGGATGGACGCGACGAAGATGTCGCGGAAGAAGCAGTCGCACAGCGACAGGATTGACGACCTGGGAGACACGGAACGGACCAATGAACCGCGGAGTCAACTTACGAGAAGCTGTCGTAAGAGGAAGGTTGCGAGTGGAAAGCCACACTCTCTGGCCGCAACAATACCTTGGACTCTTAATCCTGCGTTTATTGGCGGCTCTCACAGTCTGTGCCCTGTAGCGGCAAAGTGCAGACCTCACCCTCCTCCAGGTGCGCTCACAACGTTGGACAAACGCTTGAGCGGAGGGAACGCTGGACTCGGCAAGCTGGGATGAGAACAGAGGAGGCTGGTAACCCAGACTACTCTGAAACGGAGATAACCCGGTAGCAGACGAAGGAAGCGAGTTGTGAGCGTATTCTGCCCAGGGGAGCTGTTCTGCCCAAGACGCAGGGTTTCTGAAAGAAAGGCTGCGTAGTATGCGACCAATCGTCTGATTGGCCCTCTCTGCTTGACCGTTAGACTGGGGATGAAACCCGGAAGAGAGACTGACGGACGCACCAATCAAACGACAGAACTCCCTCCAAAACTGTGACGTGAATTGCGGGCCTCTGTCTGAAACGGCGTCTAACGGGAGGCCATGAATTCTGAACACATTCTCGATAATGATTTGTGCCGTCTCCTTAGCGGAAGGAAGTTTAGCGAGGGAATGAAATGTGCCGCCTTAGAGAACCTATCGACAACCGTAAGAATCACAGTCTTCCCCGCAGACAAAGGCAGACCGGTAATGAAGTCTAGGGCGATGTGAGACCATGGTCGAGAAGGAATGGGGAGCGGTCTGAGACGACCGGCAGGAGGAGAGTTACCCGACTTAGTCTGCGCGCAGTCCGAACAAGCAGCCACGAAACGGCGCGTGTCACGCTCCTGAGTCGGCCACCAAAAGCGCTGGCGAATAGACGCAAGAGTGCCTCGAACACCGGGATGACCAGCTAACTTGGCAGAGTGAGCCCACTGAAGAACAGCCAGACGAGTGGAAACAGGAACGAAAAGGAGGTTACTAGGACAAGCGCGCGGCGACGCAGTGTGCGTGAGTGCTTGCTTAACCTGTCTTTCAATTCCCCAGACTGTCAACCCGACAACACGCCCATAAGGAAGAATCCCCTCGGGATCAGTAGAAGCCACAGAAGAACTAAACAGACGGGATAAGGCATCAGGCTTGGTGTTCTTGCTACCCGGACGGTAAGAAATCACAAACTCGAAACGAGCTTAAAAAACAACGCCCAACGAGCTTGACGGGCATTAAGTCGTTAAGAACGAGGCCTCCAAGGTTCTTATGGTCTGTCCAACGACAAAAGGAACGGTCGCCCCTCCAACCACTGTCCGCCATTCGCCTAGGGCTAAGCGGATGGCGAGCAGTTCACGGTTACCCACATCATAGTTGCGCTCAGATGGCGACAGGCGAGAGAAAAATAAGCGCAAGATGAACCTTATCGTCAGACTGGAAGCGCTGGGATAGAATGGCTCCCACGCCTACCTCTGAAGCGTCAACCTCGACAATGAATTGTCTAGTGACGTCAGGAGTAACGAGGATAGGAGCGGACGTAAAACGTTCTTTTAGAAAGATCAAAAGCTCCCTGGGCGGAACCGGACCACTTAAAACACGTCTTTGACAGAAGTAAGAGCTGTGAGGGGCAGCAACTTGACCGAAATTACGAATGAAAACGCCGATAGAAATTAGCGAAACCTAAAAGCGCTGCAACTCGACACGTGACCTTGGAACGGGCCAATCACTGACAGCTTGGACCTTAGCGGAATCCATCTGAATGCCTTCAGCGGAAATAACGGAACCGAGAAAAGTAACGGAGGAGACATGAAAAGAGCACTTCTCAGCCTTTACGTAGAGACAATTTCTAAAAGGCGCTGTAGAACACGCTCGAACGTGCTGAACATGAATCTCGAGTGACGGTGAAAAATCAGGATATCAAGTCAAGATAGACAAAAACAAAGATGTTCAGCATGTCTCTCAGAACATCATTAACTAATGCCTGAAAAAAACAGCTGGCGCATTGGCGAGACCAAACGGCAGAACCCGGTACTCAAAATGCCCTAATGGAGTGTTAAACGTCGTTTTCCACTCGTCCCCTCTCTGATGCGCACGAGATGGTAAGCGCATGAAGGTCCAACTTAGTAAAGCACCTGGCTCCCTGCAGAATCTCAAGGCTGATGACATAAGGGGAAGCGGATAACGATTCTTAACCGTTATGTCATTCAGCCCTCGATAATCACGCAGGGCGCAGAGTACCGTCCTTCTTCTTAACAAAAAGAACCCCGCCCCGGCCGGAGAGGAAGAAGGCACTATGGTACCGGCGTCAAGAGACACAGATAAATAATCCTCGAGAGCCTTCGCTCGGGGAGCCGACAGAGAGTATAGTCTACCCCGAGGAGGAGTGGTCCCCGGAAGGAGATCAATACTACAATCATACGACCGGTGAGGAGGAAGAGAGTTGGCTCGGGACCGACTGAAGACCGTGCGCAGATCATGATATTCCTCCGGCACTCCTGTCAAATCGCCAGGTTCCTCCTGAGAAGTGGGGACAGAAGAAATGGGAGGGATGGCAGACATTAAGCACTTCACACATGACAAGATACGTTCAGGATAGGATAGAATTACAAGACCAATTAATAGAAGGATTATGACATACTAGCCAGGGATGACCCAAAACAACAGGTGTAAAAGGTGAACGAAAAATCAAAAAAGAAATAGTCTCACTGTGGTTACCAGATACTGTGAGAGTTAAAGGTAGTGTCTCAAATCTGATACTGGGAAGATGACTACCATCTAAGGCGAACATGGGCGTAGGCTTGTCTAACTGTCTGAAAGGAATGTTATGTTTCGAACCCATGCTTCGGTCCATGAAACAACCCTCAGCCCCAGAGTCAATCAAGGCACTGCATGTAAGCACCCAACCGGTCCAGCGTAGATGGACCGACATAGTAGTACAGGATCTAGATGAAGAGACCTGAGTAGTAGCGCTCACCAGTAGCCCTCCGCTACTGATGGGCTCTGGGCTCTTACTGACATGAATTAACAAAATGTCCATCAAATCCGCAATAGAGGCACAGGCGGTTGGTGATCCTCCGTTCCCTCTCCTTAGTCGAGATGCGAATCCCTCCCAGCTGCATGGGCTCAGTCTCAGAGCCAGAGGAGGGAGATGGTTGCGATGCGGAGCAGGGAAACACCGCGATGCGAGCCTCTTCCACGAGCCTGGTGACGAAGATCTACCCGTCGTTCTATGCGGATGGCGAGAGCAATCAAAGAGTCCACACTGGAAGGAACCTCCCGAGAGAATCTCATCTTTGACCACTGTGTGGAGTCCCTCCAGAAAACGAGCGAGCAGCGCCGGCCTGCTCCAGTCACTAGAGGCAGCAAGAGTACGAAACTCTATAGAGTAATCCGTTATGGATCGATCACCTTGGCATAGGGAAGCCAGGGCCCTAGAAGCCTCCCCACCAAAAACTGAACGGTCAAAACCCGAATCATCTCCTCTTTAAAGTTCTGGTAATTGTTAGAACAATCAGCCCTTGCCTCCCAGATAGCTGTGCCCCATTCTCGGGCCCGGCCAGTAAGGAGTGAAATGACGTAAGCAACCCGAACTCTCTCACTAGAGTATGTGTTGGGTTGGAGAGAGAACACAATATCACACTGGGTGAGAAAGGAGCGGCACTCCGTGGGCTGCCCGGAGTAGCAAGGTGGGTTATTAACCCTAGGTTCCGGAGGCTCGGCAGGCCAGGAAGTAACAGGTGGCATGAGACGAAGACTCTGGAACTGTCCAGAGAGGTCGGAAACCTGAGCGGCCAGGTTCTCCACGGCATGGCGAGCAGCAGACAATTCCTGCTCGTGTCTGCCGAGCATGGCTCCTTGGATCTTGACGGCAGTGTTACGAGCCTCTGTAGTCGCTGGGTCCATTCCTTGGTCGGATCCTTCTGTTATGCAGGTGAAATGAGGACCCAAAAGCGACTTGGCGAAAACAGAGTTTTTAATCCAGTAAGAAACTTTACAAAACAAAAAGCATAATACTACTCGTAAAGACGAGAACAGACTGGAGACTTGATCGAGAACTGCAGGTTGCCTCGGGAAGGCACTTGAACCTAGCAGACTCAGACACCTGCTCACCACGCAGCATCTGAGGGAAACACGACACGACAGGGCAAAACATAGACACAGCACGGTGAATTATAGATGAGGATCCGACGGGGCAGGAACGGAAAACAAGGAGAGAAATAGGGACTCTAATCAGGGAAAAGGATCGGGAACAGGTGTGGGAAGACTAAATGATTGATTAGGGGAATAGGAACAGCTGGGAGCAGGAACGGAACGATAGAGAGAAGAGAGAGCGAGAGAGTGAGAGAGGGAGGGGGAGAGAGAGGGATAGAAAGAGGGAAAGAACCTAATAAGACCAGCAGAGGGAAACGAATAGAAGGGGAAGCACAGGGACAAGACATGATAATTAATGACAAAACATGACACCAAGTAGATTGGAACCGCAAAGAAGAGGATACAGATCAGAATAGGGACCCCTCAGGGGAAACAACATCTTTAATACAGCAATACCCACAGATAAAAGAAGACCAATATAGGCCCAAACATTATGGTAAAAATACAAGGAAAGAAATTCCATTGTTGGTAGATACGTGAGCCACTACATCCACTTTTGGTAAAGTTACAGGACTTGACCTACCCTAACCAACAAACTATAAACGCTATGGGATTTCCTCAAACCTCGGTAATACATTTTGAAATAAACACATACCCTGTTCAATAGGACAAATTCATGTTGAACACTGATTTTCTGTATTCACCCTCTCAACCGCTTAGGTTCTAAACCAATTTGTGAGTAGGCAACATTGAAAGACAGTGATGAAGACCACTAAAGGAGAGAGACAGGGTGCTACCACTAAAGGAGAGAGACAGGGTGCTACCACTAAAGGAGAGAGACAGGGTGCTACCACTAAAGGAGAGAGACAGGGTGCTACCACTAAAGGAGAGAGACAGGTGCTACCACTAAAGGAGAGAGACAGGGTGCTACCACTAAAGGAGAGAGACGAGACTAAAGGAGAGAGACAGGGTGCTACCACTAAAGGAGAGAGACAGGGTGCTACCACTAAAGGAGAGAGACAGGGTGCTACCACTAAAGGAGAGAGACAGGGTGCTACCACTAAAGGGGAGAGACAGGGTGCTACCACTAAAGGAGAGAAACAGGGTGCTACCACTAAAGGAGAGAGAGACAGGGTGCTACCACTAAAGGAGAGAGACAGGGTGCTACCACTAAAGGAGAGAGACAGGGTGCTGCCACTAAAGGAGAGAGACAGGGTGCTACCACTAAAGGAGAGAGACAGGGTGTTACCACTAAAGGAGAGAGACAGGTGCTACCACTAAAGGAGAGAGACAGGGTGCTACCACTAAAGGAGAGAGACAGGTGCTGCCACTAAAGGAGAGAGACAGGGTGCTACCACTAAAGGAGAGAGACAGGGTGCTACCACTAAAGGAGAGAGACAGGGTGCTACCACTAAAGGAGAGAGACAGGGTGCTACCACTAAAGGAGAGAGACAGGTGCTACCACTAAAGGAGAGAGACAGGGTGCTACCACTAAAGGAGAGAGACAGGGTGCTACCACTAAAGGAGAGAGACAGGGTGCTACCACTAAAGGAGAGAGACAGGGTGCTACCACTAAAGGAGAGAGACAGGGTGCTACCACTAAAGGAGAGAGACAGGGTGCTACCACTAAAGGAGAGAGACAGGGTGCTACCACTAAAGGAGAGAGACAGGGTGCTACCACTAAAGGAGAGAGACAGGGTGCTACCACTAAAGGAGAGAGACAGGGTGCTACCACTAAAGGAGAGAGACAGGGTGCTACCACTAAAGGAGAGAGACAGGGTGCTACCACTAAAGGAGAGAGACAGGGTGCTACCACTAAAGGAGAGAGACAGGGTGCTACCACTAAAGGGGAGAGACAGGGTGCTACCACTAAAGGAGAGAGAGACAGGGTGCTACCACTAAAGGAGAGAGACAGGGTGCTACCACTAAAGGAGAGAGACAGGGTGCTACCACTAAAGGAGAGAGACAGGGTGCTACCACTAAAGGAGAGAGACAGGGTGCTACCACTAAAGGGGAGAGACAGGGTGCTACCACTAAAGGAGAGAGACAGGTGCTACCACTAAAGGAGAGAGACAGGGTGCTACCACTAAAGGAGAGAGACAGGGTGCTACCACTAAAGGAGAGAGACAGGGTGCTACCACTAAAGGAGAGAGACAGGGTGCTACCACTAAAGGAGAGAGACAGGGTGCTACCACTAAAGGAGAGAGACAGGGTGCTACCACTAAAGGGGAGAGACAGGGTGCTACCACTAAAGGAGAGAGACAGGGTGCTACCACTAAAGGAGAGAGACAGGGTGCTACCACTAAAGAAAGTATAAAGGTTCCATGAATTCCCCTTATGGTATAAAATCATTTCCTTATGGAATTACAATTATTCTAATTGTATTTGTTATTCAGATTTTGTTTATTTTTATTTCACCCCGGCAGTGTATTGTTTTGGAGGACACATAGGGGCGGCATGTAGCCTAGTGGTTAGAGTGTTGGACTAATAACCGAAAGGTTGCAAGATCAAATCCCCTGAGCCGTCAGGTAAAATTCGGATTTTCTGCCCGTGAACAAGGCAGTTAACCCACTGATCCTAGGCTGTCATTGTAAATAAGAATTTGCTTTTAACTGACTTGCCCAGTTAAATAAAGGTTTTAAAAAATCACAGTATGAGTCATGTGTCCAAAGGGGAATGTTAAGTGGTTGTAGAAAAGTACGCACTTACTACGATAGCCGACAAATCTGTGCCAATGTCTAATTTTCAAGAACACAATGCATGAAAGCAAGTACCGACCTCTTTTGTCTAACCTATCAGTCCCCTGGGACACTTTAATAAATATGTAAATTGATTTTGTTCACATGCCTGCCTGTAAAAGAAAAAATATATATTTAGTAATGGTTGACAGCTATTCCAAATGTATTGAAGACTTCCCCACATCAAATGAGGAAGCAAAAGCCTGTGGCTAAGTGCTTGTTACAAGACATTGTTACACGATTCGGTGTACCACAAAGTTTAGGTAGTGATAAGGGGACACAACTTGGAAGATAATGAAAGAACTACAGTGTATTGTGACATGATGCAAGTTAAGAGAAATGTGCACGTACCGTTTCACCCTGAAAGTTCTGGACTTGTTAAACACTATAATGGAGTTCTGAAAAATAAATGGCAATATGAGTTCAAATGGATTTACCTGGATGGATGTGCTACCCATCGCCTTGTTTTCAATGTGTTTCTACCCAGTCAGGAAAACTGGCCTCAGTCCACATGAGGTACTGATGGCCAATCCCATTAGGACCCCACGTCACCACCAGCTGCAGTCCCAGATCTGCATCTGTTGGATGACACTATGATGAAGTACTGTATAGCTCTGTAGCCTTTGAAATCCAGGTGGAAAGGACCACATCAGATCGCCCTAAGTGCTTAGGTACTGTAGGTGGTAGCCACTGTAAACAATCTAGATAACGATTGGGGTTGAGATCTGTTTGCATGGGGAACATTGAACTCTCTCATGTTGCAAGGTCTACTTAACCTGGTTGGAGTCCTTGTGCAATCATTCTGTCTGTTCTCATGCCTGATGACATTGGTGAGGAGATTATGTGAAACAGCAGTATCTCCTCCTCCCCAGATGGTCATGCCCACAGAAGTAAACCTGAATGACCTGATGGATCTCGCCACTGTTTCACCCTTTATTGGGGAACCAAATTGCCCTCTTGGATATGATAGTGCCTACTGCCAGCGACATGACCTCCAGCCCTATGAATAAAATTGTAAAAACTTTATTTGTCATATGCGCCGAATACAACAGGTTTGAAGTTTTAAGAAAAAAAGTGTTAAGAAAGTATTTACTAAAATAAACTGAAGTTTATAAAACACTTTTTAAAATAAATAAATAATAATAATTAGGAGCAACAATAAAATAACAGTAGCAAGGCTATATAAAGGGGTACCGGTATAGAGTCCATGTGAGGGGCACTGGTTAGTTGAGATAATTGAGGTAATATGTACATGCATTTTGAGGTAAAGTGACTATGCATGGAGAATAAACAGAGCAGTGGCAGCAGCGCACAAATGGGGGATGGGGTGGGGACAACACCAAATGGGGTGGGGGATGAGGTGGGGACAACACAAATGGGGTGGGGGATGGGGTGGGGACAACACAAATGGGGTGGGGGATGAGGTGGGGACAACACAAATGGGGTGGGGGATGGGGTGGGGACAACACAAATGGGGGAAGGGGTGGGGGACAACAAAATGGGGTGGGGATGGGGTGGGGGATGGGGTGGGGACAACACAAATGGGGTGGGGATGGGGTGGGGACAACACAAATAGTCCAGGTAGCCATTTTGATGACCTGTTCAACAGTCTTATGGCTTGGGGGTAGAAGCTGTTAAGAAGCCTTTGACTTAGACTTGGCACTCCGGTACCGCTGGTGCGGTAGCAGAGAACAGTCTATGACTAGGGTGGCTGAAGACTTTGGCAATTTTGGGCCTTCCTCTGACACCGCCTGGTGTAGAGGTCCTAGATGGCAGGACGCTGGCCCCAGTGATGCTGGGTCCGTACTCACTACCCTCTGTAGTGCCTTGTGGTCGGAGGCCGAGCAGTTGCCGCCACCAGACGTGATGCAACCATACCAGACGGTGATGCTCTCGATGGTGCAGCTGTATAACCTTGAGGATCTGAGGACGATGCCAAATCTTTTCAGTCTCCTGGACGGGGAGGGTGGTATTTAGTCTCAGGGGTCCATAGCTTAGTGATGAGCTTTGAGGGCACTATGGTGTTGGATGCTGGAGCTGTAGTCAATGAATAGTATTCTCATGCATGTGTTCCTTTTGTCCAGGTGGGAAAGGGCAGTGTGAGTGCAATAGAGACTGCATCATCTGTGGATCTGTTGGGGCAGTATGCAAATTGGAGTGGGTCTAGGGTTTCTGGGATAATGGTGTTGATGTGAGCCATGACCAGCCTTTCAAAGCACTTCATGGCTACAGACGGAGTGTTATGGGTCGGTAGTCATTTTGGCAGGTTACCTTCGTGTTCTTGGGCACAGGGAACCCCCTTTCCCCAGATGTAATTATTCGTTACTTTTCAGTAGTCCCATTCAGACCACTCCTTTCTGTGTAAATGTCAATGCCAATTTCCCACAAACCAGAAAGCTTTAAGTTCTGTCTGACAACAGCTCAGATATATCATGTATTGTGATGCTTGTGGTGTCCATGGCAACAAATGGGGAATTGTGGTGAATTTAGGGTGAGCTGTGATGTTATGCCTTTCATAGTCCCTGTTATATCTACATCTTAATGTAACAGGTGTAAAATATACTTGGTGTATTTCACGAAAATCCCGGATATTTATTTAAATGTATTATTTTAAAAGTTATTTTGAGATATATTACATTACTTTCAAGAGTGAACTATTTTATTGTATTTATTTTCTAAATTGTGTTAATGCTGTGATGTCATCAATGGGGAGCCCATGCTCTTACTCCTCAGTTTGCTCAGAGCATGATGAGGAGAGGTATGTGTTATGTATGCTCCAGCCTTTTTGAATGCACATGTTCACAAATGCACAGGAAAAAGACAAGCAAAAAGTTATATGTCATTGATTTAGTGTTGCATTGCTGTTTATAGGAATATATAGTAATGAATGGGGACAATGTTCGAGGTGCAACTTCACAAGGCTAGCCCAGCTACCCGTTAGCTTTGTTGGGGAGAGGGTCTCTTTCAGGTAGACATCATGAGTTTTCTGATGATTTTCTCAGGTGTCAGTTGGGGTGGGCATTCTATTCTCTATTATTTGTATTTCTATGTTTTAGTTTGTGTTCTCAATCAGAACAGCTGTCTATCTGTTCTGATGGAGAAACCATACTTAGGTAGTCCTTTTTTCTCAACTGTCTTTGTGAAGTTGTCTTTGTTGGAAGTTGACTTTGTTGGAAGTTGACTTTGTTTAGGCACATAGCCTTCCATGGTTTGTTTTGAAGTGTTTATTGTTTTGTTCGGCCATTTTTCCCAAATAAAGAGAAAATGTACGCTCACCACGTTGCACCTTGGTCCTCTTCCTTCAACAGCCGGACAGTGAGAGGCAAATGTACTTGTATGGAGTTGTGAACGGCAGCATTAACTTTGCCTTGTATTTGTATCCATTCCATTCAGTCATTAAAAGAGAGATAACTGTAGAATTGTCCACAGCCTTGTCTTTCCACTTCCATACCTCACCAGAAATTACTGGCTGCAGAGAGGTACCGGTACAGAGTCAGTTACACTAACACAAGGCCATTGTGTTCTGGAACTGTTACTGGTATAAATAACTGTTGTGTAACAATATGATTGTATAGTCACCTCTTCACTATATAAGGGACATGGAACCATTTACTCTTAGAGTTCTTCCCTGTGAAATCAGAGGTAGATCTTCCCGCAGCTGCTGATTAAAGATGTTTCTATTATATCATTAAATAGTGTCTATTCAATCTTGATCAGCTTCATCACAGCAGGCTCCAGCTTCTGATGGGTAGGTCAGTATTGATGTGGTGGCTTAGTATTGGATGTGGGTAGGCTTTGTATTGGATGTGGGTAGGCTCAGTATTGGATGTGGGTAGGCTCAGTATTGGATGTGGGTAGGCTCAGTATTGGATGTGGGTAGGCTCAGTATTGGATGTGGGTAGGCTCAGTATTGGATGTGGGTAGGTTTAGTATTGGATGTGGGTAGGTTTAGTATTGGATGTGGGTAGGCTCAGTATTGGATGTGGGTAGGCTCAGTATTGGATGTGGGTAGGTTTAGTATTGGATGTGGGTAGGCTTAGTATTGGATGTGGGTAGGCTTAGTATTGGATGTGGGTAGGATTTGTATTGAATGTGGGTAGGCTCAGTATTGGATGTGGGTAGGCTCAGTATTGGATGTGGGTAGGCTCAGTATTGGATGTGGGTAGGCTCAGTATTGGATGTGGGTAGGCTCAGTATTGGATGTGGGTAGGCTCAGTATTGGATGTGGGTAGGCTCAGTATTGGATGTGGGTAGGCTCAGTATTGGATGTGGGTAGGCTTAGTATTGGATGTGGGTAGGCTCAGTATTGGATGTGGGTAGGCTCAGTATTGGATGTGGGTAGGTTTAGTATTGGATGTGGGTAGACTCAGTATTGGATGTGGGTAGGCTCAGTATTGGATGTGGGTAGGTTTAGTATTGGATGTGGGTAGACTCAGTATTGGATGTGGGTAGGCTTAGTATTGGATGTGGGTAGGCTCAGTATTGGATGTGGGTAGGTTTAGTATTGGATGTGGGTAGACTCAGTATTGGATGTGGGTAGGCTTAGTATTGGATGTGGGTAGGCTCAGTATTGGATGTGGGTAGGTTTAGTATTGGATGTGGGTAGACTCAGTATTGGATGTGGGTAGGCTTAGTATTGGATGTGGGTAGGCTTAGTATTGGATGTGGGTAGGCTCAGTATTGGATGTGGGTAGGTTTAGTATTGGATGTGGGTGACTCAGTATTGGATGTGGGTAGGCTTAGCATTGGATGTGGGTAGGGCCTCAGTATTGGATGTGGCGGGTTTATGTGATGGATGTGGGTGAGACTCAGTATTGGATGTGGGTAGGCTTAGTATTGGATGTGGGTGAGGCTCGGTATTGGATGTGGGTAGGCTCAGTATTGGATGTGGGTAGGCTCAGTATTGGATGTGGGTAGGCTCAGTATTGGATGTGGGTAGGCTTAGTATTGGATGTGGGTAGGCTCAGTATTGGATGTGGGTAGGCTCAGTATTGGATGTGGGTAGGTTTAGTATTGGATGTGGGTAGACTCAGTATTGAATGTGGGTAGGCTCAGTATTGGATGTGGGTAGGTTTAGTATTGGATGTGGGTAGACTCAGTATTGGATGTGGGTAGGCTTAGTATTGGATGTGGGTAGGCTCAGTATTGGATGTGGGTAGGTTTAGTATTGGATGTGGGTAGACTCAGTATTGGATGTGGGTAGGCTTAGTATTGGATGTGGGTAGGCTCAGTATTGGATGTGGGTAGGCTTAGTATTGGGTGTGGGTAGGTTT
>NW_025752289.1:0-12976 GCF_021184085.1 Oncorhynchus gorbuscha | reverse complement strand
TTTATTAGTTGAGGGACCTGGCTGGATAGTAGGCTTTATTAGTTGAGGGACCTGGCTGGATAGTAGGCTTTATTAGTTGAGGGACCTGGCTGGATAGTAGGCTTTATTAGTTGAGGGACCTGGCTGGATAGTAGGCTTTATTAGTTGAGGGACCTGGCTGGATAGTAGGCTTTATTAGTTGAGGGACCTGGCTGGATAGTAGGCTTTATTAGTTGAGGGACCTGGCTGGATAGTAGGCTTTATTAGTTGAGGACCTGGCTGGATAGTAGGCTTTATTAGTTGAGGGACCTGGCTGGATAGTAGGCTTTATTAGTTGAGGGACCTGGCTGGATAAGTAGGCTTTATTAGTTGAGGGACCTGGCTGGATATAGGCTTTATTAGTTGAGGGACCTGGCTGGATAGTAGGCTTTATTAGTTGAGGGACCTGGCTGGATAGTAGGCTTTATTAGTTGAGGGACCTGGCTGGATAGTAGGCTTTATTAGTTGAGGGACCTGGCTGGATAGTAGGCTTTATTAGTTGAGGGACCTGGCTGGATAGTAGGCTTTATTAGTTGAGGGACCTGGCTGGATAGTAGGCTTTATTAGTTGAGGGACAACCTATGTCCTTTGCTAGGTTATTGTTATCTATCCGCTGTTGAAAAATGCATCAGCAAAACATGAAAAGTTCATTAGTGGCTGATGGTGATCTCAGGACTAAAATAGGGAGACAAATCAGGCTACAATGACGGCCTACACCGACCGACGCTGAGCCAATTGTGCACCGCCCTATGGGATTCCCAATCACGGCCGGATGTGATTCAGCCTGGATTCGAATAAGAGACTATAGTATTCGCCTCTTGCACTGAGACATAGTGCTTTAGACCGCTACGCCACTCAGAAGCCCACTCAGAAGCCCACTCAGAAGCCCACTCGGGAGCCCACTCAGGAGCCCACTCGGGAGCCCACTCAGGAGCCCACTCAGAAGCCCACTCGGGAGCCCACTCAGAAGCCCACTCGGGAGCCCACTCAGAAGCCCACTCGGGAGCCCACTCAGAAGCCCACTCAGAAGCCCACTCAGAAGCCCACTCGGGAGCCCACTCAGAAGCCCACTCGGGAGCCCACTCAGGAGCCCACTCAGAAGCCCACTCAGAAGCCCACTCGGAAGCCCACTCGGGAGCCCACTCGGGAGCCCACTCAGAAGCCCACTCGGGAGCCCACTCGGGAGCCCACTCAGGAGCCCACTCAGAAGCCCACTCGGGAACCCACTCAGGAGCCCACTCAGAAGCCCACTCGGGAGCCCACTCAGAAGCCCACTCGGGAGCCCACTCGGGAGCCCACTCAGGAGCCCACTCAGAAGCCCACTCAGGAGCCCACTCAGAAGACCACTCGGGAGCCCACCCGGGAGCCCACTCAGAAGCCCACTCGGGAGCCCACTCAGGAGCCCACTCAGAAGCCCACTCAGGAGCCCACTCAGGAGCCCACTCAGAAGCCCACTCAGGAGCCACTCAGAAGCCCACTCGGGAGCCCACTCGGGAGCCCACTCAGAAGACCACTCGGGAGCCCACTCGGGAGCCCACTCAGGAGCCCACTCAGAAGCCCACTCGGGAGCCCACTCGGGAGCCCACTCAGAAGCCCACTCGGGAGCCCACTCAGGAGCCCACTCAGAAGCCCACTCGGGAGCCCACTCAGAAGCCCACTCGGGAGCCCACTCGGGAGCCCACTCAGGAGCCCACTCAGAAGCCCACTCGGGAGCCCACTCAGAAGACCACTCGGGAGCCCACCCGGGAGCCCACTCAGAAGCCCACTCGGGAGCCCACTCAGGAGCCCACTCAGAAGCCCACTCAGAAGCCCACTCGGGAGCCCACTCAGAAGCCCACTCAGAAGCCCACTCAGCCCTCATGAGCTCCATCAGCAGCAGGTTTTAATTTAGAATGGAAAATGAATGTGTTTTTATGCAACACATGTTAATGCATCGCACCGAATCGTTTCAAACTAAAACGCATGGTTCCTCTATGGTGTTGGAGTCCCTGTATCTAGATCCATATGGTTCCTCTATGGTGTTGGAGTCCCTGTATCTAGATCCATATGGTTCCTCTATGGTGTTGAAGTCCCTGTATCTAGATCCATATGGTTCCTCTATGGTGATGGACTCCCTGTATCTAGATACATATGGTTCCTCTATGGTGTTGAAGTCCCTGTATCTAGATGTGTATCGAATCATCTTGATTGTGAAAGATGCACATCCCAACACTGTCATATCTTTCAATTCAGTAAATCTTTATTGTTCCAGGAGGGCAATTTATGTGAACACTTACAAACATCCAATATGACATGACTGTGTGTTGTCTGTTTTGTAGGTGATCGTGGAGAAGGTGTCTGGGTCTCAGATTGTGGACATCGACAAGAGGAAGTATTTGGTCCCCTCTGACATCACGGTGGCCCAGTTCATGTGGATCATCAGGAAGCGCATCCAGCTGCCCTCGGAGAAGGCCATCTTCCTCTTCGTCGATAAGACCGTGCCTCAGTCCAGGTCAGAACTCTAAGCACTCAGTGGAATAATCTGAAATGGCACCTTTAGAAAACGATATTTCACCAAGTTAAATAGAATAAAGACTGCTTTTAGCCACTGATGTCAGACACTGACCATACAGCACAAATATACTGTAGACTAGGTTTTACCAGGTTAACCAGGGACATGAGGTATAGATATAGACACGCTGGTGGGTTAACCAGGGACATGAGGTATAGATATAGACACACTGGTGGGTTAACCAGGTTAACCAGGGACATGAGGTATAGATATAGACACGCAGGTGGGTTAACTAGGGACATGAGGTATAGATATAGACACACTGGTGGGTTAACCAGGTTAACCAGGGACATGAGGTATAGATATAGACACGCAGGTGGGTTAACTAGGGACATGAGGTATAGATATAGACACACTGGTGGGTTAACCAGGTTAACCAGGGACATGAGGTATAGATATAGACACGCAGGTGGGTTAACTAGGGACATGAGGTATAGATATAGACACACTGGTGGGTTAACCAGGTTAACCAGGGACATGAGGTATAGATATAGACACGCAGGTGGGTTAACTAGGGACATGAGGTATAGATATAGACACACTGGTGGGTTAACCAGGTTAACCAGGGACATGAGGTATAGATATAGACACGCAGGTGGGTTAACTAGGGACATGAGGTATAGATATAGACACACTGGTGGGTTAACCAGGTTAACCAGGGACATGAGGTATAGATATAGACACGCAGGTGGGTTAACTAGGGACATGAGGTATAGATATAGACACACTGGTGGGTTAACCAGGTTAACCAGGGACATGAGGTATAGATATAGACACACTGGTGGGTTAACCAGGTTAACTAGGGACATGAGGTATAGATATAGACACACTGGTGGGTTAACCAGGTTAACCAGGGACATGAGTTATAGATATAGACACACTGGTGGGTTAACCAGGTTAACTAGGGACATGAGGTATAGATATAGACACACTGGTGGGTTAACCAGGTTAACCAGGGACATGAGTTATAGATATAGACACACTGGTGGGTTAACCAGGGACATGAGTTATAGATATAGACACACTGGTGGGTTAACCAGGTTAACTAGTGACATGAGGTATAGATATAGACACGCAGGTGGGTTAACTAGGGACATGAGGTATAGATATAGACACACTGGTGGGTTAACCAGGTTAACCAGGGACATGAGGTATAGATATAGACACGCAGGTGGGTTAACTAGGGACATGAGGTATAGATATAGACACACTGGTGGGTTAACCAGGTTAACCAGGGACATGAGGTATAGATATAGACACACTGGTGGGTTAACCAGGTTAACTAGGGACATGAGGTATAGATATAGACACACTGGTGGGTTAACCAGGTTAACCAGGGACATGAGTTATAGATATAGACATGCTGGTGGGTTAACCAGGGACATGAGTTATAGATATAGACCAGCTGGTGGGTTAACCAGGTTAACCAGGGACATGAGGTATAGATATAGACATGCTGGTGGGTTAACCAGGTTAACCAGGGACATGAGGTATAGATATAGACAACCTGGTGGGTTAACCAGGGACATGAGGTATAGATATAGACACACTGGTGGGTTAACTAGGGACATGAGTTATAGATATAGACACACTGGTGGGTTAACCAGGGACATGAGTTATAGATATAGATACACTGGTGGGTTAACTAGGGACATGAGTTATAGATATAGACAACCTGGTGGGTTAACTAGGGACATGAGGTATAGATATAGACACACTGGTGGGTTAACCAGGTTAACTAGGGACATGAGGTATAGATATAGACACACTGGTGGGTTAACCAGGTTAACTAGGGACATGAGTTATAGATATAGACACACTGGTGGGTTAACCAGGGACATGAGTTATAAATATAGTCACGCTGGTAGGTTAACCAGGGACATGAGTTAAAAATATAGACACACTGGTGGGTTAACTAGGGACATGAGTTATAAATATAGACACACTGGTGGGTTAACCAGGTTAACCAGGGACATGAGTTATAGATATACATGTAGACAAGCTCACACACCAGCTGCTCTAAAGGGCCCACTCCTCATGGGTTCATAGTTTGACCTTTGTTTCTTCCTCAATAAGACACAGCATCCAGGTCCTGGTCTGAACCCACAGATACTAGTGGCTGCTGGGTTGGGTTCTGGTCTGAACCCACGGATACTAGTGGCTGCTGGGTTGGGTTCTGGTCTGAACCCACGGATACTAGTGGCTGCTGGGTTGGGTCCTAGTCTGAACCCACGGATACTAGTGGCTGCTGGGTTGGGTCCTGGTCTGAACCCACAGATACTAGTGGCTGCTGGGTTGGGTTCTGGTCTGAACCCACGGATACTAGTGGCTGCTGGGTTGGGTCCTGGTCTGAACTCACGGATACTAGTGGCTGCTGGGTTGGGTTCTGGTCTGAACCCACGGATACTAGTGGCTGCTGGGTTGGGTTCTGGTCTGAACCCACAGATACTAGTGGCTGCTGGGTTGGGTTCTGGTCTGAACCCATGGATACTAGTGGCTGCTGGGTTGGGTTCTGGTCTGAACCCACAGATACTAGTGGCTGCTGGGTTGGGTTCTGGTCTGAACCCACGGATACTAGTGGCTGCTGGGTTGGGTCCTGGTCTGAACCCACGGATATTAGTGGCTGCTGGGTTGGGTCCTGGTCTGAACCCACAGATACTAGTGGCTGCTGGGTTGGGTCCTGGTCTGTACCCACGGATACTAGTGGCTGCTGGGTTGGGTCCTGGTCTGAACCCACGGATACTAGTGGCTGCTGGGTTGGGTCCTGGTCTGAACCCACAGATACTAGTGGCTGCTGGGTTGGGTTCTGGTCTGAACCCACGGATACTAGTGGCTGCTGGGTTGGGTCCTGGTCTGAACCCACAGATACTAGTGGCTGCTGGGTTGGGTCCTGGTCTGAACCCACAGATACTAGTGGATGCTGGGTTGGGTCCTGGTCTGAACCCACAGATACTAGTGGCTGCTGGGTTGGGTTCTGGTCTGAACCCACAGATACTAGTGGCTGCTGGGTTGGGTTCTGGTCTGAACCCACAGATACTAGTGGCTGCTGGGTTGGGTTCTGGTCTGAACCCACAGATACTAGTGGCTGCTGGGTTGGGTCCTGGTCTGAACCCACAGATACTAGTGGCTGCTGGGTTGGGTCCTGGTCTGAACCCACGGATACTAGTGGCTGCTGGGTTGGGTCCTGGTCTGAACCCACAGATACTAGTGGCTGCTGGGTTGGGTCCTGGTCTGAACCCACAGATACTAGTGGCTGCTGGGTTGGGTCCTGGTCTGAACCCACAGATACTAGTGGCTGCTGGGTTGGGTTCTGGTCTGAACCCACAGATACTAGTGGCTGCTGGGTTGGGTCCTGGTCTGAACCCACAGATACTAGTGGCTGCTGGGTTAGAACTGGTTCGCTGCTACCACAGGATATCCTTTAGCTTGAGTTATACACAAATCCAGTGCATTCGGAAAGTATTCAGACCCCTTGACTTTTTCCACAGTTTGTGACGTTTACAGCCTTATTCCAAAATTGATAAAAATAGTTTTTTTTCTTCATCAAGCTACACACAATACCCCATAATGACTTCACAATACCCCATAATGACATCACAATACCCCATAATGACATCACAATACCCCATAATGACAAAGCTAAGAGGTTTTGGTAGAAATTTTCGCAAATTTATCAAAAATAATTATTTACATAAGTATTCAGACCCTTTACTCAGTACTTGTTGAAGCACCTTTGGCAACGATTACAGCATTGAGTCTTCTTGGGTATGACTCTACAAACTTGGCACACCTGTATTTGGGGAGTTTCTCCCCAAGTTTCTCCCCAAATACAGTTTTTACTGAGGAGTGGCTTCCGTCTGGCCACCCTACCATAAAGGCCTGATTGGTGGAGTGCTGCAGAGATGGTTGTCCTTCTGGAAGGTTCTCCCATCTCCACAGAGGAACTCTAAAGCTCTGTCAGAGTGACCACCTTCCTGACCAAGGCCCTTCTCCCCCAATTGCTCAGTTTGGCCGGGCAGCCAGTTCTAGGAGTCTTGGTGGTTCCAAACTTCTTCCATTTAAGAATGAAGGAGGCCTCTGTGTTCTTGGGGACCGTCAATTCTGCAGACGTTTTTTGGTAGCCTTCCCCAGATCTGTGCCTCGATACAATCCTGTCTCTGAGCTCTACGGACAATTCCTTTGACCTCATGGCTTGGTTTTTGCTCTGATATGCACTGCCAACTGTGGGATCTTTTATATAGACAGGTGTGTGCCTTTCCAAATCATGTCCAATCAGTTGAATTTACCACAGTTGGACTCCAATCAAGTTGTAGAAACATCTCAAGGATGACTAAGGTAAACGGGATGCACCTGAGCTCAGTTTGGAGTTTCATAGTGAAGGATCTGAATACTTATGTAAATATGTTTTCATGAATTTCTTAAAACCTGTTTTTACTTGGTGGTATCGTGATGTCGTTATGGGGTATTGTGATGTCGTTATGGGGTATTGTGATGTCGTTATGGGGTATTGTGATGTCGTTATGGAGTATTGTGATGTCGTTTATGGGGTATTGTGATGTCGTTATGGGGTATTGTGATGTCGTTATGGGGTATTGTGATGTCGTTATGGGGTATTGTGATGTCGTTATGGAGTATTGTGATGTCGTTTATGGGGTATTGTGATGTCGTTATGGGGTATTGTGATGTCGTTATGGGGTATTGTGATGTCGTTATGGGGTATTGTGATGTCGTTATGGGGTATTGTGATGTCGTTATGGGGTATTGTGATGTCGTTATGGGGTATTGTGATGTCGTTATGGGGTATTGTGATGTCGTTATGGAGTATTGTGATGTCGTTTATGGGGTATTGTGATGTCGTTATGGGGTATTGTGATGTCGTTATGGGGTATTGTGATGTCGTTATGGGGTATTGTGATGTCGTTCTGGGGTATTGTGAGGTCGTTATGGGGTATTGTGAGGTCGTTATGGGGTATTATGTGGTCGTTATGGGGTATTGTGAGATCGTTATGGGTTATTGTGATGTCGTTATGGGGTATTGTGATGTCGTTATGGGGTATTGTGATGTCGTTATGGGGTATTGTGATGTCGTTCTGGGGTATTGTGAGGTCGTTATGGGGTATTGTGATGTCGTTATGGGGTATTGTGATGTCGTTATGGGGTATTGTGATGTCGTTATGGGGTATTGTGATGTCGTTATGGGGTATTGTGATGTCGTTATGGGGTATTGTGATGTCGTTATGGGGTATTGTGATGTCGTTATGGGGTATTGTGTGTAGATTGATGAGTTTTTTTATTTGATTTAATCCATGTTAGAATAAGACTGTAACAAAATGTGGAAAAAGTCAAGTGGTCTGAAATCTTTCGTAATGCGTTGTAAATGAAGGCTAACATTCAATCTGGGTGGTGTTAGATCCACGTTATAGCATCCTTAAAGGTATATTCAGATTGAGCCATCAATGCGATCTCAGCAAAACGTTGGATAAAACGCCCTTTTTAAAAAGCCACATTGTGGGCCGTCCAGCGCGCTGCTCTATGAGTTGAATCCCTGCCTAAAGATGTATTAGTGTCCTGTCAACACAACCGCAGTAAACAATGAACAGACATGACCAAACAGCCTGCAGCTGATACCAGTCACTCTACTGGTGTTTCAGATACATGGCTTCATTCTGTTGACGGGGACTCCACACTAAGCAGCGTTTAGACCTACTGCAACATTCCATCCCCTCTGTTCACTTGAGTAGTATGTGGCTGTGTGTCCCAAAACGGCACTCTACTCCCCACATAGCATTCCATCCCCTCCCACTAGATAGTATGTGGCTGTGTGTCCCAAACGAAGCACCCTACTCCCCCCCACATAGCATTCCATCCCCTCCGTTCACTAGAGTAGTATGTGGCTGTGTGTCCCAAACGACACCCTACTCCCCACATAGCATTCCATCCCCTCCGTTCACTAGAGTAGTATGTGGCTGTGTGTCCCAAACGGCACCCTACTCCCCCACATAGCATTCCATCCCTCCGTTCACTAGAGTAGTATGTGGCTGTGTGTCCCAAACGGCACCCTACTCCCTACATAGCATTCCATCCCCTCCGTTCACTTGAGTAGTATGTGGCTGTGTGTCCTAAAACGACACCCTACTCCCTACATAGTGCACTACATTTTGACCAGAGCCCCTATGGTGAGCCATGTATAGGGAATAGGTTTGCATTTGGTCCGCAGTCTGTTTACTTCTCCCATTTCCTCCTCCTCCTCTCTGTGTTCTGTTGTGACCTCCGTTGCAGCATCACCATGGGACAGCTGTACGAGAAGGAGAAAGGGACGAGGGACGGGTTTTTATACGTGGCGTACAGTGGAGAGAACACCTTCGGTGTCTAGACCCGCCGTCGTCTTCGTCATCATAAGCCTTACTTACGACAGAATACAACACCCACCACCCTAACTCACACCCCACCCCTGGGAGAAGCCCTGGGAAACCCCAGAGAAAAGAAGTGAAATAAATAGATGAAGAGAGTTGAGTGAGAACCATCATGATGTGTGTCACCAGTCTGTCTCATCTATTCCTGCACATGTTTTGTATCGATGCTGTACACATTCATTTAGTAATATGTTTATTATTATTATTATTATTATTATTATGATGATGTTATGTGTAGTGATACAAATTGGAATGACTGTTTTGGTTTTGTCTGACGTTTTGTGCATTTTAGTTTAGGAGCTTTTGAGTTTGTTTGTTGGTTTCATTCGTGAAATAATATTTTTTGTTTTGTTTTTGAAGTTTCACTTTTAGTTTGGCTTTTATCCTTGAAGATTTATATTTCAAATAATTTTAACTATTTGAACGGTAAGGTAGCTGGATGACCGAACCAATAAAAAAATGTGAATGATCCTTGTGTTTTTAATGACTTATACCAGTTCATATAGTAACAGACTGTTATTACAGCATTATACCAGGGTTCTTCCTCTTCGGTCCTGGAGAACAACTGTTCTGATCCAGCCCTAAAGTAACACACTGTTATTACAGCATTATACCAGGGTTCTTCCTCTTCGGTCCTGGAGAACAACTGTTCTGATCCAGCCCTAAAGTAACACACTGTTATTACAGCATTATACCAGGGTTCTTCCTCTTCGGTCCTGGAGAACAACTGTTCTGATCCAGCCCTAAAGTAACACACTGTTATTACAGCATTATACCAGGGTTCTTCCTCTTCGGTCCTGGAGAACAACTGTTCTGATCCAGCCCTAAAGTAACACACTGTTACTACAGCATTATACCAGGGTTCTTCCTCTTCGGTCCTGGAGAACAACTGTTCTGATCCAGCCCTAAAGTAACACACTGTTACTACAGCATTATACCAGGGTTCTTCCTCTTCGGTCCTGGAGAACAACTGTTCTGATCCAGCCCTAAAGTAACACACTGTTATTACAGCATTATACCAGGGTTCTTCCTCTTCGGTCCTGGAGAACAACTGTTCTGATCCAGCCCTAAAGTAACACACTGTTATTACAGCATTATACCAGGGTTCTTCCTCTTCGGTCCTGGAGAACAACTGTTCTGATCCAGCCCTAAAGTAACACACTGTTATTACAGCATTATACCAGGGTTCTTCCTCTTCGTCCTGGAGAACAACTGTTCTGATCCAGCCCTAAAGTAACACACTGTTATTACAGCATTATACCAGGGTTCTTCCTCTTCGGTCCTGGAGAACAACTGTTCTGATCCAGCCCTAAAGTAACACACTGTTACTACAGCATTATACCAGGGTTCTTCCCTTCGGTCCTGGAGAACAACTGTTCTGATCCAGCCCTAAAGTAACACACTGTTATTACAGCATTATACCAGGGTTCTTCCTCTTCGGTCCTGAGAACAACTGTTCTGATCCAGCCCTAAAGTAACACACTGTTATTACAGCATTATACCAGGGTTCTTCCTCTTCGGTCCTGGAGAACAACTGTTCTGATCCAGCCCTAAAGTAACACACTGTTATTACAGCATTATACCAGGGTTCTTCCTCTTCGGTCCTGGAGAACAACTGTTCTGATCCAGCCCTAAAGTAACACACTGTTACTACAGCATTATACCAGGGTTCTTCCTCTTCGGTCCTGGAGAACAACTGTTCTGATCCAGCCCTAAAGTAACACACTGTTATTACAGCATTATACCAGGGTTCTTCCTCTTCGGTCCTGAGAACAACTGTTCTGATCCAGCCCTAAAGTAACACACTGTTATTACAGCATTATACCAGGGTTCTTCCTCTTCGGTCCTGGAGAACAACTGTTCTGATCCAGCCCTAAAGCAACACACTGTTACTACAGCATTATACCAGGGTTCTTCCTCTTCGGTCCTGGAGAACAACTGTTCTGATCCAGCCCTAAAGTAACACACTGTTATTACAGCATTATACCAGGGTTCTTCCTCTTCGGTCCTGGAGAACAACTGTTCTGATCCAGCCCTAAAGTAACACACTGTTATTACAGCATTATACCAGGGTTCTTCCTCTTCGGTCCTGGAGAACAACTGTTCTGATCCAGCCCTAAAGTAACACACTGTTATTACAGCATTATACCAGGGTTCTTCCTCTTCGGTCCTGGAGAACAACTGTTCTGATCCAGCCCTAAAGTAACACACTGTTATTACAGCATTATACCAGTTCATATAGTAACACTGTTATTACAGCATTATACCAGTTCATATAGTAACACTGTTACTACAGCATTATACCAGTTCATATAGTAACAGACTGTTATTACAGCATTATACCAGTTCATATAGTAACAGACTGTTATTACAGCATTATACCAGTTCATATAGTAACAGACTGTTATTACAGCATTATACCAGTTCATATAGTAACACTGTTATTACAGCATTATACCAGTTATATTACAGCATTATACCAGTTCAGACTGTTATTACAGCATTATACCAGTTCATATAGTAACACTGTTATTACAGCATTATACCAGTTCATATAGTAAACAGACTGTTATTACAGCATTATACCAGTTCATATAGTAACAGACTGTTATTTTAACGGCATTATACCAGTTCATAGTAACACATTATGTTATTACAGCATTATACCAGTTCATATAGTAACACTGTTATTACAGCATTATACCAGTTCATATAGTAACACTGTTATTACAGCATTATACCAGTTCATATAGTAACACACTGTTATTACAGCATTATACCAGTTCATATAGTAACACTGTTATTACAGCATTATACCAGTTCATATAGTAACACTGTTATTACAGCATTATACCAGTTCATATAGTAACACTGTTATTACAGCATTATACCAGTTCATATAGTAACAGACTGTTATTACAGCATTATACCAGTTCATAAAGTACACACTGTTATTAACAGCATTATACCAGTTATTAACACTGTTATTAGCAGCATTATACCAGTTCATATAGTAACACTGTTATTACAGCATTATACCAGTTCATAAAGTAACACACTGTTACTACAGCATTATACCAGTTCATATAGTAACACTGTTATTACAGCATTATACCAGTTCATATAGTAACACTGTTATTACAGCATTATACCAGTTCATATAGTAACACACTGTTATTACAGCATTATACCAGTTAATATAGTAACACTGTTATTACAGCATTAAACCAGTTCATATAGTAACAGACTGTTATTACAGCATTATACCAGTTCATATAGTAACATAGTAACGCTGTTATTACAGCATTATACCAGTTCATATAGTAACACTGTTATTACAGCATTATACCAGTTCATATAGTAACAGACTGTTATTACAGCATTATACCAGTTCATATAGTAACAGACTGTTATTACAGCATTATACCAGTTCATATAGTAACACTGTTATTACAGCATTATACCAGTTCATATAGTAACAGACTGTTATTACAGCATTATACCAGTTAATATAGTAACACTGTTATTACAGCATTATACCAGTTCATATAGTAACACTGTTATTACAGCATTATACCAGTTCATATAGTAACACTGTTATTACAGCATTATACCAGTTCATATAGTAACAGACTGTTATTACAGCATTATACCAGTTCATATAGTAACAGACTGTTATTACAGCATTATACCAGTTCATATAGTAACAGACTGTTATTACAGCATTATACCAGTTCATATAGTAACAGACTGTTATTACAGCATTATACCAGTTCATATAGTAACACTGTTATTACAGCATTATACCAGTTCATATAGTAACACTGTTATTACAGCATTATACCAGTTCATATAGTAACAGACTGTTATTACAGCATTATACCAGTTCATATAGTAACAGACTGTTATTACAGCATTATACCAGTTCATATAGTAAATACGTTATTACAGCATTATACCAGTTCATATAGTAACAGCAATACGTAACTGAACG
>NW_025752288.1:0-12978 GCF_021184085.1 Oncorhynchus gorbuscha | reverse complement strand
AGTAGGTAGAACATGTAGTGTTATACATTCATGTTAGTAGGTAGTTATACATGTAGTGTTATACATTCATGTTAGTAGGTAGAACATGTAGTGTTATACAGTCATGTTAGTAGGTAGTTATACATGTAGTGTTATACAGTCATGTTAGTAGGTAGTTATACATGTAGTGTTATACATTCATGTTAGTAGGTAGAACATGTAGTGTTATACAGTCATGTTAGTAGGTAGTTATACATGTAGTGTTATACAGTCATGTTAGTAGGTAGTTATACATGTAGTGTTATACATTCATGTTAGTAGGTAGTTATACATGTAGTGTTATACATTCATGTTAGTAGGTAGTTATACATGTAGTGTTATACATTCATGTTAGTAGGTAGTTATACATGTAGTGTTATACATTCATGTTAGTAGGTAGAACATGTAGTGTTATACAGTCATGTTAGTAGGTAGAACATGTAGTGTTATACATTCATGTTAGTAGGTAGAACATGTAGTGTTATACATTCATGTTAGTAGGTAGTTATACATGTAGTGTTATACATTCATGTTAGTAGGTAGTTATACATGTAGTGTTATACATTCATGTTAGTAGGTAGAACATGTAGTGTTATACAGTCATGTTAGTAGGTAGTTATACATGTAGTGTTATACATTCATGTTAGTAGGTAGTTATACATGTAGTGTTATACATTCATGTTAGTAGGTAGTTATACATGTAGTGTTATACATTCATGTTAGTAGGTAGTTATACATGTAGTGTTATACAGTCATGTTAGTAGGTAGTTATACATGTAGTGTTATACATTCATGTTAGTAGGTAGTTATACATGTAGTGTTATACAGTCATGTTAGTAGGTAGAACATGTAGTGTTATACATTCATGTTAGTAGGTAGTTATACATGTAGTGTTATACATTCATGTTAGTAGGTAGTTATACATGTAGTGTTATACAGTCATGTTAGTAGGTAGAACATGTAGTGTTATACAGTCATGTTAGTAGGTAGAACATGTAGTGTTATACATTCATGTTAGTAGGTAGTTATACATGTAGTGTTATACAGTCATGTTAGTAGGTAGTTATACATGTAGTGTTATACAGTCATGTTAGTAGGTAGTTATACATGTAGTGTTATACAGTCATGTTAGTAGGTACATTTACATTTACATTTAAGTCATTTAGCAGACGCTCTTATCCAGAGCGACTTACAACGACCTCGGAGTATCCATTTGAAGCACAAGTTATAGAAACCTCACTCTGAAAATAAATTCTCATAATAATGAAAGTCTTTCTTTTCTGCATAAAGGTTTGTAAATGTATTCCTCGTTGTGATTAGTGCTGTCCAGTAACTCCTGGCCTGCTGGTCCTTCGGGCCTGGTCCGGTACAGAAGCCTGGGGCTAGATTTTACACGTAGGCCCCCAACGCTGCATGAAACTCAGTCAGACACTGGACCAGCTGCTGGAACTTAGGCCTCTCCTCTGGATCCAGGGCCCAGCAACAGGCCATCACTGCAAACAGTTCATCAGGACAGTTGATTGGCTGTGCTATTCTATATCCGTCCTTCAGATAGGCTGCCATCTCGAAGGGGTCGATGTCCACGTAGGGCGTCTGTCCCAAGGTCATCAACTCCCACAGGGTCACGCCAAACGCCCACACATCACTAGCACTAGAGAAGTCATGGTTGAGCAGGCTCTCCAGGGCCATCCAGCGGACCGGCCTGTTCTCGTTGTCTCCCAGACAGTGGTAGTCCATAGGGAACAGGTCTCTGGACAGGGCGTTGTCACAGATCTTCACCTGCATGCTGTCGTCAATAACACAGTTCCTGGCGGCCAGGTCTTTGTGGATGACCTCTCTCCTCTCTCCAGGTAGAACATGTAGTGTTATACAGTCATGTTAGTAGGTAGAACATGTAGTGTTATACATTCATGTTAGTAGGTAGAACATGTAGTGTTATACATTCATGTTAGTAGGTAGTTATACATGTAGTGTTATACATTCATGTTAGTAGGTAGTTATACATGTAGTGTTATACAGTCATGTTAGTAGGTAGTTATACATGTAGTGTTATACAGTCATGTTAGTAGGTAGAACATGTAGTGTTATACATTCATGTTAGTAGGTAGAACATGTAGTGTTATACAGTCATGTTAGTAGGTAGTTATACATGTAGTGTTATACATTCATGTTAGTAGGTAGTTATACATGTAGTGTTATACATTCATGTTAGTAGGTAGTTATACATGTAGTGTTATACAGTCATGTTAGTAGGTAGTTATACATGTAGTGTTATACAGTCATGTTAGTAGGTAGAACATGTAGTGTTATACATTCATGTTAGTAGGTAGTTATACATGTAGTGTTATACAGTCATGTTAGTAGGTAGTTATACATGTAGTGTTATACAGTCATGTTAGTAGGTAGTTATACATGTAGTGTTATACATTCATGTTAGTAGGTAGAACATGTAGTGTTATACAGTCATGTTAGTAGGTAGAACATGTAGTGTTATACAGTCATGTTAGTAGGTAGAACATGTAGTGTTATACAGTCATGTTAGTAGGTAGAACATGTAGTGTTATACAGTCATGTTAGTAGGTAGAACATGTAGTGTTATACAGTCATGTTAGTAGGTAGAACATGTAGTGTTATACAGTCATGTTAGTAGGTAGAACATGTAGTGTTATACATTCATGTTAGTAGGTAGTTATACATGTAGTGTTATACAGTCATGTTAGTAGGTAGTTATACATGTAGTGTTATACATTCATGTTAGTAGGTAGAACATGTAGTGTTATACAGTCATGTTAGTAGGTAGAACATGTAGTGTTATACAGTCATGTTAGTAGGTAGTTATACATGTAGTGTTATACATTCATGTTAGTAGGTAGAACATGTAGTGTTATACAGTCATGTTAGTAGGTAGTTATACATGTAGTGTTATACATTCATGTTAGTAGGTAGAACATGTAGTGTTATACAGTCATGTTAGTAGGTAGAACATGTAGTGTTATACAGTCATGTTAGTAGGTAGAACATGTAGTGTTATACAGTCATGTTAGTAGGTAGAACATGTAGTGTTATACAGTCATGTTAGTAGGTAGAACATGTAGTGTTATACAGTCATGTTAGTAGGTAGAACATGTAGTGTTATACAGTCATGTTAGTAGGTAGAACATGTAGTGTTATACAGTCATGTTAGTAGGTAGAACATGTAGTGTTATACAGTCATGTTAGTAGGTAGAACATGTAGTGTTATACAGTCATGTTAGTAGGTAGAACATGTAGTGTTATACATTCATGTTAGTAGGTAGAACATGTAGTGTTATACAGTCATGTTAGTAGGTAGAACATGTAGTGTTATACAGTCATGTTAGTAGGTAGTTATACATGTAGTGTTATACATTCATGTTAGTAGGTAGAACATGTAGTGTTATACATTCATGTTAGTAGGTAGTTATACATGTAGTGTTATACATTCATGTTAGTAGGTAGAACATGTAGTGTTATACAGTCATGTTAGTAGGTAGTTATACATGTAGTGTTATACAGTCATGTTAGTAGGTAGTTATACATGTAGTGTTATACAGTCATGTTAGTAGGTAGTTATACATGTAGTGTTATACAGTCATGTTAGTAGGTAGAACATGTAGTGTTATACAGTCATGTTAGTAGGTAGAACATGTAGTGTTATACATTCATGTTAGTAGGTAGAACATGTAGTGTTATACAGTCATGTTAGTAGGTAGAACATGTAGTGTTATACAGTCATGTTAGTAGGTAGAACATGTAGTGTTATACATTCATGTTAGTAGGTAGTTATACATGTAGTGTTATACAGTCATGTTAGTAGGTAGTTATACATGTAGTGTTATACAGTCATGTTAGTAGGTAGTTATACATGTAGTGTTATACATTCATGTTAGTAGGTAGTTATACATGTAGTGTTATACAGTCATGTTAGTAGGTAGAACATGTAGTGTTATACAGTCATGTTAGTAGGTAGTTATACATGTAGTGTTATACATTCATGTTAGTAGGTAGTTATACATGTAGTGTTATACAGTCATGTTAGTAGGTAGTTATACATGTAGTGTTATACAGTCATGTTAGTAGGTAGTTATACATGTAGTGTTATACAGTCATGTTAGTAGGTAGAACATGTAGTGTTATACAGTCATGTTATTAGGTAGTTATACATGTAGTGTTATACAGTCATGTTAGTAGGTAGAACATGTAGTGTTATACAGTCATGTTAGTAGGTAGTTATACATGTAGTGTTATATATTCATGTTAGTAGGTAGTTATACATGTAGTGTTATACAGTCATGTTAGTAGGTAGTTATACATGTAGTGTTATACATTCATGTTAGTAGGTAGTTATACATGTAGTGTTATACAGTCATGTTAGTAGGTAGTTATACATGTAGTGTTATACAGTCATGTTAGTAGGTAGTTATACATGTAGTGTTATACAGTCATGTTAGTAGGTAGTTATACATGTAGTGTTATATATTCATGTTAGTAGGTAGTTATACATGTAGTGTTATACATTCATGTTAGTAGGTAGTTATACATGTAGTGTTATACAGTCATGTTAGTAGGTAGTTATACATGTAGTGTTATACAGTCATGTTAGTAGGTAGTTATACATGTAGTGTTATACAGTCATGTTAGTAGGTAGTTATACATGTAGTGTTATACAGTCATGTTAGTAGGTAGTTATACATGTAGTGTTATACATTCATGTTAGTAGGTAGTTATACATGTAGTGTTATACATTCATGTTAGTAGGTAGAACATGTAGTGTTATACATTCATGTTAGTAGGTAGTTATACATGTAGTGTTATACATTCATGTTAGTAGGTAGAACATGTAGTGTTATACATTCATGTTAGTAGGTAGAACATGTAGTGTTATACAGTCATGTTAGTAGGTAGTTATACATGTAGTGTTATACACTCATGTTAGTAGGTAGTTATACATGTAGTGTTATACAGTCATGTTAGTAGGTAGTTATACATGTAGTGTTATACAGTCATGTTAGTAGGTAGAACATGTAGTGTTATACATTCATGCATTTATTTACAATTTAACCAGGCAAGTCAGTAAAGAACAAATTCTCATTTACAATGACGGCCTATATCGGGCCAAACGTGCGCCGCACTATGGGACTCCCAATCGCGTCCGGTTGTGATTCAGCCTGGATTTGAACCAGGGTGTCTGTAGCGAACACATCTAGCACTGAGATGCAGTGTCTTTAGAACCCTGCTCCACTCAGGAACAGTTACCAATGTATGTGGTAATAATAATGGAAATTATCTACACACCAGGATTAGGATCAATTCCATTTAAAAATTGAAAATTGGAATTTCAGACGACTTCCTGAATTGAAATGGAATTGAGCCCTAACCCTGCCGCTGCAGTCCCCGAGTCAGAATGGACAGACGTACTCCGTATCCGTGACCGTTCCATTGGCACACGGTCCATAATTGTAGCGGTATACAAGGCGGGGGATGAAATCTGAAGATATCCCAATAACCAGGCCGTTGGCGATGACTGCCAACACCCCGATAGCCTCCAACACATCTGTCCATACGCCTGAGGTAAGAAGCAGAAGACAACACATACAACACATGAAGACCTCGTTTGCAAAGTGAAATGATATAGTATACCTATACATGTCATGGTATTATATAGTATACCTATACATGTCATGGTATTATATAGTATACCTATACATGTCATGGTATTATATAGTATACCCATACATGTCATGGTATTATATAGTATACCTATACATGTCATGGTATTATATAGTATACCTATACATGTCATGGTATTATATAGTATACCTATACATGTCATGGTATTATATAGTATACCTATACATGTCATGGCATTATATAGTATACCTATACATGTCATGGTATTATATAGTATACCCATACATGTCATGGTATTATATAGTATACCCATACATGTCATGGTATTATATAGTATACCTGTACATGTCATGGTATTATATAGTATACCTATACATGTCATGGTATTATATAGTATACCCATACATGTCATGGTATTATATAGTATACCCATACATGTCATGGCATTATATAGTATACCCATACATGTCATGGTATTATATAGTATACCTATACATGTCATGGTATTATATAGTATACCTATACATGTCATGGTATTATATAGTATACCCATACATGTCATGGTATTATATAGTATACCTATACATGTCATGGTATTATATAGTATACTTATACATGTCATGGTATTATATAGTATACCTATACATGTCATGGTATTATATAGTATACCTATACATGTCATGGTATTATATAGTATACCCATACATGTCATGGTATTATATAGTATACCTATACATGTCATGGTATTATATAGTATACCCATACATGTCATGGTATTATATAGTATACCTATACATGTCATGGTATTATATAGTATACCTATACATGTCATGGTATTATATAGTATACTTATACATGTCATGGTATTATATAGTATACCCATACATGTCATGGTATTATATAGTATACCTATACATGTCATGGTATTATATAGTATACCTATACATGTCATGGTATTATATAGTATACCTATACATGTCATGGTATTATATAGTATACCCATACATGTCATGGTATTATATAGTATACCCATACATGTCATGGTATTATATAGTATACCTATACATGTCATGGTATTATATAGTATACCTATACATGTCATGGTATTATATAGTATACCTATACATGTCATGGTATTATATAGTATACCTATACATGTCATGGTATTATATAGTATATATGTCAGTATACCCATACATGTCATGGTATTATATAGTATACCTATACATGTCATGGTATTATATAGTATACCTATACATGTCATGGTATTATATATAGTATACCTATACATGTCATGGTATTATATAGTATACCTATACATGTCATGGTATTATATAGTATACCTATACATGTCATGGTATTATATAGTATACCTATACATGTCATGGTATTATATAGTATACCTATACATGTCATGGTATTATATAGTATACCTGTACATGTCATGGTATTATATAGTATACTTATACATGTCATGGTATTATATAGTATACCTATACATGTCATGGTATTATATAGTATACCCATACATGTCATGGTATTATATAGTATACCCATACATGTCATGGTATTATATAGTATACCTATACATGTCATGGTATTATATAGTATACCTATACATGTCATGGTATTATATAGTATACCCATACATGTCATGGTATTATATAGTATACCCATACATGTCATGGTATTATATAGTATACCTATACATGTCATGGTATTATATAGTATACCTATACATGTCATGGTATTATATAGTATACCCATACATGTCATGGTATTATATAGTATACTTATACATGTCATGGTATTATATAGCTATAACGTATAGTTCAAGATGACAGAAAAATATTCAATTTCCAAGCTAACAAGGAAATGGAT
This sequence comes from Oncorhynchus gorbuscha, assembly GCF_021184085.1. NCBI lineage: Eukaryota > Metazoa > Chordata > Actinopteri > Salmoniformes > Salmonidae > Oncorhynchus > Oncorhynchus gorbuscha. The sequence continues at coordinate 5,430 of NW_025752288.1, read as the reverse complement.
CAAATGCTCATGAAAACATTTTTTTAAACCAGAATGTCAGATGTTCAGTTTATATTTAACCAGATTATCAGATGTTACACTGTGAAGACCTCGTTTTGTATTTAACCAGATTATTAGATGTACTGTCATGTTTTGTCATTAATTATCATGTCTTGTCCCTGTGCTTCCCCTTCTATTCGTTTCCCTCTGCTGGTCTTATTAGGTTCTTTCCCTCTTTCTATCCCTCTCTCTCCCCCTCCCTCTCTCACTCTCTCGCTCTCTCTTCTCTCTATCGTTCCGTTCCTGCTCCCAGCTGTTCCTATTCCCCTAATCAATCATTTAGTCTTCCCACACCTGTTCCCGATCCTTTTCCCTGATTAGAGTCCCTATTTCTCTCCTTGTTTTCCGTTCCTGCCCCGTCGGATCCTTATCTATAATTCACCGTGCTGTGTCTATGTTTTGCCCTGTCGTGTCGTGTTTCCCTCAGATGCTGCGTGGTGAGCAGGTGTCTGAGTCTGCTAGGTTCAAGTGCCTTCCCGAGGCAACCTGCAGTTCTCGATCAAGTCTCCAGTCTGTTCTCGTCTTTACGAGTAGTATTATGCTTTTTGTTTTGTAAAGTTTCTTACTGGATTAAAAACTCTGTTTTCGCCAAGTCGCTTTTGGGTCCTCATTCACCTGCATAACAGAAGGATCCGACCAAGGAATGGACCCAGCGACTACAGAGGCTCGTAACACTGCCGTCAAGATCCAAGGAGCCATGCTCGGCAGACACGAGCAGGAATTGTCTGCTGCTCGCCATGCCGTGGAGAACCTGGCCGCTCAGGTTTCCGACCTCTCTGGACAGTTCCAGAGTCTTCGTCTCGTGCCACCTGTTACTTCCTGGCCTGCCGAGCCTCCGGAACCTAGGGTTAATAACCCACCTTGCTACTCCGGGCAGCCCACGGAGTGCCGCTCCTTTCTCACCCAGTGTGATATTGTGTTCTCTCTCCAACCCAACACATACTCTAGTGAGAGAGCTCGGGTTAAGCTTACGTCATTTCACTCTACTGGCCGGGCCCGAGAGTGGGGCACAGCTATCTGGGAGGCAAGGGCTGATTGTTCTAACAATTACCAGAACTTTAAAGAGGAGATGATTCGGGTTTTTGACCGTTCAGTTTTTGGTGGGGAGGCTTCTAGGGCCCTGGCTTCCCTATGCCAAGGTGATCGATCCATAACGGATTACTCTATAGAGTTTCGTACTCTTGCTGCCTCTAGTGACTGAACGAGCCGGCGCTGCTCGCTCGTTTTCTGGAGGGACTCCACACAGTGGTCAAAGATGAGATTCTCTCTCGGGAGGTTCCTTCCAGTGTGACTCTTTGATTGCTCTCGCCATCCGCATAGAACGACGGGTAGATCTTCGTCACCAGGCTCGTGGAAGAGAGCTCGCATCAACGGTGTTTCCCTGCTCCGCATCGCAACCATCTCCCTCCTCTGGCTCTGAGACTGAGCCCATGCAGCTGGGAGGGGATTCGCATCTCGACTAAGGAGAGGGAACGGAGGATCACCAACCGCCTGTGCCTCTATTATGGATTTGATGGACATTTTGTTAATTCATGTCCAGTAAGAGGCCAGAGCCCATCAGTAAGCGGAGGGCTACTGGTGAGCGCTACTACTCAGGTCTCTTCATCTAGATCCTGTACTACTATGTCGGTCCATCTACGCTGACCGGTTCGGTGCTACATGCAGTGCCTTGATTGACTCTGGGGCTGAGGGTTGTTTCATGGACGAAGCATGGGTTCGGAAACATAACATTACTTTCAGACAGTTAGACAAGCCTACGCCCATGTTTGCCTTAGATGGTAGTCATCTCCCCAGTATCAGATATGAGACACTACCTTTAACCCTCACAGTATCTGGTAACCACAGTGAGACTATTTCTTTTTTGATTTTTCGTTCACCTTTTACACCTGTTGTTTTGGGTCATCCCTGGCTAGTATGTCATAATCCTTCTATTAATTGGTCTTGTAATTCTATCCTATCCTGGAACGTATCTTGTCATGTGAAGTGCTTAATGTCTGCCATCCCTCCCATTTCTTCTGTCCCCACTTCTCAGGAGGAACCTGGCGATTTGACAGGAGTGCTGAGGAATATGCATGATCTGCGCACGGTCTTCCAGTCGGTCCGAGCCAACTCCCTTCCTCTCACCGGTCGTATGATTGTAGTATTGATCTCCTTCCGGGGGACCACTCCTCCTCGGGGTAGACTATACTCTCTGTCGGCTCCCGAACGTAAGGCACTCGAGGGATTATATCTGTGTCTCTTGGCCTTGTTTCCATAGTGCCTTCTTCCTCTCCGGCCGGGGCGGGGTTCTTTTTGTTAAGAAGAAGGACGGTGCTCTGCGCCCTGCGTGGGTATCGAGCTGAATGACATAACGGTTAAGAATCGTTATCCGCTTCCCTTATGTCATCAGCCTTCGAGATTCTGCAGGGAGCCAGGTGCTTTACTAAGTTGGACCTTCGTAGCGCTTACCATCTCGTGCGCATCAGAGAGGGGGGACGAGTGGAAAACGGCGTTTAACACTCCGTTAGGGCATTTTGAGTACCGGGTTCTGCCGTTTGGTCTCGCCAATGCGCCAGCTGTTTTTCAGGCATTAGTTAATGATGTTCTGAGAGACATGCTGAACATCTTTGTTTTTGTCTATCTTGACGATATCCTGATTTTTTCACCGTCGCTCGAGATTCATGTTCAGCACGTTCGGGACGTGTTCTACAGCGCCTTTTAGAGTAAATTGTCTCACGTAAAGGCTGAGAAGTGCTCTTTTCATGTCTCCCTCCGTTACTTTTCTCGGTTTCGTTATTTCCGCTGAAGGCATTCAGATGGATTCCGCTAAGGTCAAGCTGTCAGTGATTTGGCCCGTTCCAAGGTCAATGTGTCGAGTTGCAGCGCTTTTTTAGGTTCGCTAATTTCTATCGGCGTTTCATTCGTAATTTCGGTCAAGTTGCTGCCCCTCTCACAGCTCTTACTTCTGTCAAGACGTGTTTTTAAGTGGTCCGGTTCCCAGGGCTTTTGATCTTCTAAAAGAACGTTTCACGTCATCCCTATCCGTTACTCCTGACGTCACTAGACAATTCATTGTCGAGGTTGACGCTTCAGAGGTAGTGGCGTGGGAGCCATTCTATCCCAGCTTCCAGTCTGACGATAAGGTTCATCCTTGCGCTTATTTTTCTCATCGCCTGTCGCCATCTGGAGCGCAACTATGATGTGGGTGTAACCGTGAACTGCTCGCCATCCGCTTAGCCCTAGGCGAATGGCGACAGTGGTTGGAGGGGGCGACCGTTCCTTTTGTCGTTTGGACAGACCATAAGAACCTTGAGTACATCTGTTCTGCCAAACGACTTAATGCCCGTCAAGCTCGTTGGGCGTTGTTTTTCGCTCGTTTCGAGTTGTGATTTCTTACCGTCCGGGTAGCAAGAACACCAAGCCTGATGCCTTATCCCGTCTGTTTAGTTCTTCTGTGGCTTCTACTGATCCCGGGGGATTCTTCCTAATGGGCGTGTTGTCAGGTTGACAGTCTGGGGAATTGAAAGACAGGTTAAGCAAGCACTCACGCACACTGCGTCGCCGCTCGCTTGTCCTAGTAACCTCCTTTTCGTTCCTGTTTCCACTCGTCTGGCTGTTCTTCAGTGGGCTCACTCTGCAAGTTAGCTGGTCATCCCGGTGTTCGAGGCACTTTGCGTCTATTTGCCAGCGCTTTTGGTGGCCGACTCAGGAGCGTGACACGCGCCGTTTCGTGGCTGCTTGTTCGGTCTGCGCGCAGACCAAGCCCGGTAATCTCCTCCTGCCGGTCGCTCTCAGACCGCTCCCCATTCCTTCTCGACCATGGTCTCACATCGCCTAGACTTCATTTACCGGTCTGCCTTTGTCTGCGGGAAGACTGTGATTCTTAATGGTTGTCGATAGGTTCTCACAAGAGGCGGCACATTTCATTCCCCTCGCTAAACTTCCTTCCGCTAAGGAGACGGCACAAATGAGTGTTCCAGAATTCATGGCCTCCCGTTAGACGCCGTTTCAGACAGAGGCCCGCAATTCACTGCCACAGTTTTTGGAGGAGTCCTGTCGTTTGATTGGTGCGTCCGTCAGTCTCTCTTCCGGGTTTCATCCCAGTCTAACGGTCAAGCAGAGAGGGCCAATCAGACGTTGGTCGCATACTCCAGCCTTTCTTCAGAAACCCTGCGTCTTGGGCAGAACAGCTCCCCTGGGCAGATACGCTCACAACCGCTTCCTTCGTCTGCTACCGGGTTATCTCCGTTTCAGAGTAGTCTGGGTTACCAGCCTCCTCTGTTCTCATCCCAGCTTGCCGAGTCCAGCGTTCCCTCCGCTCAAGCGTTTGTCCAACGTTGTGAGCGCACCTGGAGGAGGGTGAGGTCTGCACTTTGCCGCTACAGGGCACAGACTGTGAGAGCCACAACGCAGTTAAGAGTCCAAGGTATTGTTGCGGCCAGAGAGTGTGGCTTCCACTTCAGAACCTTCCCCTTCGACAGCTTGCAAGTTGACTCCGCGGTTCATTGGTCCGTTCCGTGTCTCCCAGGTCGTCAATCCTGTCGCTGTGCGACTGCTTCTTCCGCGACATCTTCGTCGCGTCCATCCTCTCTTCCATGTCTCCTGTGTCAAGCCCTTTCTTCGCACCCCCGTTCAGTCTTCCCTCCCCTCCCGTCCTTGTCGAGAGCACCTATTTACAAGGTACGTAAGATCATGGACATGCGTTCTCGGGACGGGGTCACCAATACTTAGTGGATTGGGAGGGTTACGGTCCTGAGGAGAGAGTTGGGTTCCGTCTCGGGACGTGCTGGACCGTTCGCTTATTGATGATTTCCTCCGTTGCCGCCAGGGTTCCTCCTCGAGTGCGCCAGGAGGCGCTCGGTGGTGGGGGGTACTGTCATGTTTTGTCATTAATTATCATGTCTTGTCCCTGTGCACTCTTCTATTCGTTTCCCTCTGCTGGTCTTATTAGGTTCTTTTTCCTCTTTCTATCCCTCTCCTCCTCCCTCTCTCACTCTCTCGCTCTCTCTTCTCTCTATCGTTCCGTTCCTGCTCCCCCAGCTGTTCCTATTCCCCTAAATCAATCATTTAGTCTTCCACACCTGTTCCCGATCCTTTTCCCTGATTAGAGTCCTATTTCTCCTCCTTGTTTTCCGTTCCTGCCCCGTCGGATCCTTATCTATAATTCACCGTGCTGTGTCTATGTTTTGCCCTGTCGTGTCGTGTTTCCCTCAGATGCTGCGTGGTGAGCAGGTGTCTGAGTCTGCTAGGTTCAAGTGCCTTCCCGAGGCAACCTGCAGTTCTCGATCAAGTCTCCAGTCTGTTCTCGTCTTTACGAGTAGTATTATGCTTTTTGTTTTGTAAAGTTTCTTACTGGATTAAAAACTCTGTTTTCGCCAAGTCGCTTTTGGGTCCTCATTCACCTGCATAACA
>NW_025752287.1:0-12981 GCF_021184085.1 Oncorhynchus gorbuscha | reverse complement strand
ATATCTAGGGACTATACTGTTTGGTTTCTAACATGTATCTAGGGACTATCCTGGTTGGTTTCTAACATGATATCTAGGGACGATCCTGGTTTCTAACATGATATCTAGGGACTATCCTGGTTGGTTTCTAACATGATATCTAGGAACTATCCTGGTTTCTAACATGATATCTCGGAACTATCCTGGTTTCTAACATGATATCTCGGAACTATCCTGGTTTCTAACATGATATCTAGGAACTATCCTGGTTGGTTTCTAACATGATATCTAGGAACTATCCTGGTTGGTTTCTAACATGATATCTAGGAACTATCCTGGTTTCTAACATGATATCTAGGAACTATCCTGGTTTCTAACATGATATCTAGGAACTATCCTGGTTTCTAACATGATATCTAGGAACTATCCTGGTTTCTAACATGATATCTAGGAACTATCCTGGTTTCTAACATGATATCTAGGAACTATCCTGGTTTCTAACATGATATCTAGGAACTATCCTTGTCTAAGATGATATCAGAACTATCCTGGTTTCTAACATGATATCTAGGAACTATCCTGGTTTCTAACATGAGCTCTAGGAACTATCCTGGTTTCTAAACATGATATCTAGGAACTATCCTGGTTTCTAACATGATATCTAGGAACTATCCTGGTTTCTAACATGATATCTAGGAATCATCCTGGTTTCTAAACATGAGATATCTAGGAACTATCCTGGTTGGTTTCAACACATTCTGTGAATGATCCTGGTTGGTTTCTAAACATATATCTGTGGGACTGTCCTGGTTTCAACATGATATTCAGACCATCCTGGTTACTACCATGATATCTAGGGATGATCCTGGTTGGTTTCTAACATGATATTCGAGACTATCCTGGTTTCTAACATGATATCTAGGGATGATCCTGGTTGGTTTCTAACATGATATCTAGGGACTATCCTGGTTTCTAACATGATATCTGGGGATGATCCTGGTTGGTTTCTAACATGATATCTCGGAACTATCCTGGTTTCTAACATGATATCTAGGAACTATCCTGGTTGGTTTCTAACATGATATCTAGGAACTATCCTGGTTGGTTTCTAACATGATATCTAGGAACTATCCTGGTTTCTAACATGATATCTAGGAACTATCCTGGTTTCTAACATGATATCTAGGAACTATCCTGGTTTCTAACATGATATCTAGGAACTATCCTGGTTTCTAACATGATATCTAGGAACTATCCTGGTTTCTAACATGATATCTAGGAACTATCCTGGTTTCTAACATGATATCTAGGAACTATCCTGGTTTCTAACATGATATCTAGGAACTATCCTGGTTTCTAACATGATATCTAGGAACTATCCTGGTTGGTTTCTAACATGATATCTAGGGATGATCCTGGTTGGTTTCTAACATGATATCTGGGGACTATCCTGGTTTCTAACATGATATCTAGGGACTCCTGGTTGGTTTCTAACATGATATCTGGGGACTATCCTGGTTTCTAACATGATATCTAGGGACTATCCTGGTTACTAACATGATATCTAGGGATGATCCTGGTTGGTTTCTAACATGATATCTAGGGACTATCCTGGTTTCTAACATGATATCTAGGGATGATCCTGGTTGGTTTCTAACATGATATCTAGGGACTATCCTGGTTTCTAACATGATATCTGGGGATGATCCTGGTTGGTTTCTAACATGATATCTCGGAACTATCCTGGTTTCTAACATGATATCTCGGAACTATCCTGGTTTCTAACATGATATCTCGGAACTATCCTGGTTTCTAACATGATATCTAGGGACTATCCTGGTTTCTAACATGATATCTAGGGACTATCCTGGTTGGTTTCTAACATGATATCTGGGGACAATCCTGGTGAAAGACAGGAAGGCGTGACTCTTGGTGGGCCTGTGTGGGCCTGTGTGGGCCTGTGTGGGCCTGTGTGGGCCTGTGTGGGCCTGTGTGGGCCTGTGTGGGCCTGTGTGGGCCTGTGTGGGCCTGTGTGGGCCAGTGTGGGCCAGTGTGGGCCAGTGTGGGCCTGTGTGGGCCAGTGTGGGCCTGTGGGCCTGTGTGGGCCTGGGCAGCGGGAGGGACGGGCATTGGGTGTGTTGGTCTGAGCCTGAGTGGCACATCAAAAGCCTTCTTCTAAGCTAGTCACGCGGAGTAAAAAATATAATGGGTCGATTTGGAACGAGAGAAAGAGAGAGAGGAAAGAATTGAATAATTCTACAGCCTTCTGTCAGAAAGCAATGTTTGATAAATGGGTTATTTAGCTGGTCCAGTCCATTTGCTGGACAAGGGGCGGAAAAAGGACTGTACCGTTTAAATCAGGAAAGGGGGGGTGGCCTGGCTAATGGTCCTTCACTCCAGATGTCTTGCCTTCTGTAGGTGGGCTGTCCCCTCTGCATGTCTGCTGCCTGTCTCCCTTGCAAGAGGACCTCTCATTTCTCAACCTTTGACCCTGATCTTCTGGCTTCCTTGATGCTGTCTTCCTGGTTCTGAGGAGGCATACTCCTAACGCTCTTCTAACCTTCAGCTAACCTTTGCTCATGCAAGTGCCTTCAATAAATCTGACTTAATGTTGTTTGCATGTCCTGACCTCACTGTTTCCATATGGTTATTTAATAGTTGACTTAAGGTTTTCTGATGGTCTTTCCTCAGGTCCAGGTAGATGAATTTAAGCATCTCAAAAGAGACCTGATCAGAATGCAACCTTCGACATGGTCAAAGCCCGCCCACCAACAGGCCCAGCCTGCTGCTCTATTGGCCAAGGCCCATGAACAGGGCCCACCTTTACCACATCCAGCTGCCTTATTGGCTGAGCCCCACATAGAAGCACACACCCTGAGAGGAAGACCATGGACACACAGTCCAGGGTAGAGGGAGGCCGGTCTTTGCCACAACCTTCAATCTGTCATGTTATTTGTGACACATTGTCACACACACAGACACACAGACACACACTCATCCTCTCTAACCCACTCTGTTATTCTACTAACCAGTTGCATCTGCAGGAGGAGCCCAGAGTTCCAGTCTCAACCTGCTGGGTCCCACCATGCAGGGGAAAAGGAGGGATATGGAGAGACTGAGGGGGAGGCAGAGAGGAGTAGAGAGCTGGGGAGGCAGAGAGAGGAGAGAGCTGGCGGAGGGGAGGCGGAGAGGAGGAGAGAGCTGGCAGAAGAAGAGATGGAGCAGGCGGGGCAGCCTCAGAAGCTGGAGGAGGAATCTGAACAACCACAGGAGGACGAGGGGTTGGAGGCAGAACACGACCAGCCAGACAACAACGCTCTGAACCGTCAGAGACGCCAACCACAACAGGTAAGAACTAGTTAGACACTTAGAACTGCTTAATACAAGGTCTTTAGAACCACGCTAGTACTGCTCAGTGGTGGGAAAAGTACCCCATTAAGATACCTTCATAGAAAATGACTCAAGTGAAAGTCACCCAGTAAAATACAACTTGAGTAAAAGTGTTTGGTTTGAATATACTTAAATATCAAAAAGTAAAATGTAATTAAGTATCAGTAAAAAGCAAAATTGTGAATAATTTCTAATGACTTACATTAAGCAAACCAGTAAACACAATTTTCGTTTTTTTTTTTTTTTTTTTTAATGTACGGATAGCTAGGGGCACACTCCAACACTCAGACATCATTTACAAATGCAGCATTTGTGCTTAGTGAGTCCACCAGATCAGAGGCAGTAGGGATGACCAGGGAAGTGTGTGAAGTGGACCATGTTCTGTCCTGCTAAGCATTCAAAATGTAACGAGTACTTTTGGGTGTCAGGAAAAATGTATGGAGGAAAAAGTACATCATTTTCTTTTGAATGCAGTGAAGTAAAAGTTGTCAAATATTAATTGTAATGTGCAGATACCCCAAAAAACGACTTAAGTTGTACTTTAAAGTATGTTTACTTAAGTACTTCACACCAATGTACTCCTTAATACAATATCTTTAGAACAGCATGTTGTCTCATTGCCTGTCTGGTTTCCCAGGATCCACAAAGTGACATCCATCTCGTCCCTGAGACCCACCTCCAGCAGGAGGCCCAGGTGGAGCGTGTGAAGTCTGCCTACGAGCAGCAGCAGGTGCAGCAGCGCCTGGAGGCTGAGCGGGCCCAGAGGGACGAGGGAGCTCCAGCTGCGCCAGGAGGCCCTGCAGGCCCAGAGGACGAGGGAGCTCCAGCTGCGCCAGGAGGCCCAGCAGCCCAGAAAATGAACGTGCAGAGGGAGAGAGAGATGCGTCTGCGAGCTCAGCACGAGAGAGAGGAACAGCACCAGCATCAGAGGAGGTCCGTCGGGAACAGCTACTGAAGGAGGAGCAACTCAGGTCAGAGGGCAAGGGCAGGGGTCAAAGGTTATGTAGAGATCACAAAGAGGTATTTAGTTAAATTCAATACAATTAATAATTTACTTACTGAAAAGAATTTGACCCCATATGGAATAATGTTACAATATGTTATGTTATATTGTTCAGGAAGAAAAGTGACTATGAGAACACAAACAATGACATCGTCCAGGGTGATGAAGAACCTCATATTGATGATGACGAAGGTGAGATAATCAAGTCACAATGTTCTGTCTGGATTCTGGAACCATTTTTAAAGAGGGACTGCTATTGACATTTAGACATTTCTTTTTTTTGTTTTCCTCTCTGCATTTTTGACTGAGTAATTGTGATTGTGATGACATACTTACCCTGACTCACTGTTGGTTTACTGTGTGTACAGAGAGGGACACCCACTTGGAGAAGGAGAACCAAGAGGAAGAGGACCACCGAGTACCACAGCGACAGGTCAGACAGATATTGAAATGTACCAGTCTCTATCAACCACTGATTTCAATGACTGTCACATGGTCTGAGGTGAATCTGACCCCAGTTTGAACTGTCGTTTTAACTCTGTTATTTATTATTTGACATGTTTTTATTATATTTATGAATCTTATTTAAACTTGATATTATCATGTTCAAACATGTTCTACGCCTTTAAAGTTAAATGATTGAATTGACATTAGTTGACTCATGACTCGGTACATGTCTTTCTAAGGAGTCCTAAAGCTGTAGTTAGTGATGGAGTGAATTATGGAGGATCTGTTGGCACTGGAGGGCTCTCCTTCCCTGACACATCAGCCTCAACCCCTACTCTCTCCTTCCCTGCCTGACACATCAGCCTCAACCCCTACTCTCTCCTTCCCTGCCTGACACATCAGCCTCAACCCCTACTCTCTCCTTCCCTGCCTGACACATCAGCCTCAACCCCTACTCTCTCCTTCCCTGCCTGACACATCAGCCTCAACCCCTACTCTCTCTTTCCCTGCCTGACACATCAGCCTCAACCCCTACTCTCTCCTTCCCTGCCTGACACATCAGCCTCAACCCCTACTCTCCTTCCTGCCTGACACATCAGCCTCAGCCCCACTCTCTCCTTCCCTGCCTGACACATCAGCCTCACCCCTACTCTCTCCTTCCCTGCCTGTCACATCAGCCTCAACCCCTACTCTCTCCTTCCCTGCCTGACACATCAGCCTCAACCCCTACTCTCTCCTTCCCTGCCTGACACAAACATCAGCCTCAACCCCTACTGTCTCTTCCTGCCTGACACAAACATCCGCCTCAACCCCTACTCTCCTTCCCCTGCCTGACACAAACATCAGCCTCAACCCCTACTCTCTCCTTCCCTGCCTGACACAAACATCAGCCTCAACCCCTACTCTCTCCTTCCCTGCCTGACACAAACATCAGCCTCAACCCTACTCTCTCCTTCCCTGCCTGACACAAACATCAGCCTCAACCCCTACTTTCTCCTTCCCTGCCTGACATCAGCCTCAACACTCTCTCTTTCCTGCCTGACACATCAGCCTCCTTCTCTCCTTCCCTGCCTGACACAAGCCTCCTTGTCTCTCTCTTTTTCCTGCCTGACACATCAGCCTCAACCCCTACTCTCTCTTCCCTGCCTGACATCAGCCTCAACCCCTACTCTCTCTTTTTCCTGCCTGACACATCAACCCCTACTCTCCTTCCCTGCCTGACACAAACATCAGCCTCAACCCCTACTCTCTCTCTCCCTGCCTGACACAAACATCAGCCTCAACCCTACTCTCTCCTTCCCTGCCTGACACAAACATCAGCCTCAACCCCTACTCTCTCCTTCCCTGCCTGACACAAACATCAGCCTCAACCCCTACTCTCTCTCTCCCTGCCTGACACAAACATCAGCCTCAACCCTACTCTCTCCTTCCCTGCCTGACACAAACATCAGCCTCAACCCCTACTCTCTCCTTCCCTGCCTGACACAAACAACAGCCTCAACCCCTACTCTCTCCTTCCTGCCTGACACAAACATCAGCCTCAACCCCTACTCTCTCCTTCCTGCCTGACACAAACATCAGCCTCAACCCCTACTCTCTCCTTCCTGCCTGACACAAACATCAGCCTCAACCCCTACTCTCTCCTTCCTGCCTGACACAAACATCAGCCTCAACCCCTACTCTCTCCTTCCTGACACAAACATCAGCCTCAACCCCTACTCTCTCCTTCCCTGCCTGACACAAACATCAGCCTCAACCCCTACTCTCCTTCCCTGCCTGACACAAACATCAGCCTCAACCCCTACTCTCTCCTTCCCTGCCTGACACAAACATCAGCCTCAACCCTACTCTCTCCTTCCCTGCCTGACACAAACATCAGCCTCAACCCCTACTCTCTCCTTCCCTGCCTGACACATCAGCCTCAACCCCTACTCTCTCCTTCCCCTGCCTGACATCAGCCTCAACCCTACTCTCTCTCCCTGCCTGACACAAACATCAGCCTCAACCCCTACTCTCTCCTTCCCTGCCTGACACATCAGCCCAACCCTTCTCTCTCCTTCCTGCCTGACACATCAGCCTCAGCCCCTACTCTCTCCTTCCCTGCCTGACACAAACATCAGCCTCAACCCCTACTCTCTCCTTCCTGCCTGACACATCAGCCCTGTAACCCCTACTCTCTCTTTCCCTGCCTGACACATCAGCCTCAACCCCTACTCTGTCCTTCCCTGCCTGACACAAACATCAGCCTCAACCCCTACTCTGTCCTTCCCTGCCTGACACAAACATCAGCCTCAACCCCTACTCTCTCCTTCCCTGCCTGACACAAACATCAGCCTCAACCCCTACTCTCTCCTTCCCTGCCTGACACATCAGCCTCAACCCCTACTCTCTCCTTCCCTGCCTGACACATCAGCCTCAACCCCTACTCTCTCCTTCCCTGCCTGACACATCAGCCACAACCCCTACTCTCTCCTTCCCTGCCTGACACATCAGACCCAACCCCTACTCACTCCTTCCCTGCCTGACACATCAGCCTCAACCCCTACTCTCTCTTTCCCTGCCTGACACATCAGCCTCAACCCCTACTCTCTCCTTCCCTGCCTGACACAAACATCAGCCTCAACCCCTACTGTCTCTCTTCCTGCCTGACACAAACATCCGCCCTCAACCCCTACTCTCTCTCCTTCCCTGCCTGACACAAACATCAGCCTCAACCCCTCACTCTCTCTTCCCTGCCTGACACAAACATCAGCCTCAACCCCTACTCTCTCCTTCCCTGCCTGACACAAACATCAGCCTCAACCCTACTCTCTCCTTCCCTGCCTGACACAAACATCAGCCTCAACCCCTACTCTCCTTCCTGCCTGATACAAACATCAGCCTCAACCCCTACTCTCTCCTTCCTGCCTGACACAAACATCAGCCTCAACCCCTACTCTCTCCTTCCCTGCCCCCTGACACAAACATCAGCCTCAACCCCTACTCTCTCCTTCCCTGCCTGACACAAGCATCAGCCTCAACCCCTACTCTCTCCTTCCCTGCCTGACACAAACATCAGCCTCAACCCCTACTCTCTCCTTCCTGCCTGACACAAACATCAGCCTCAACCCCTATCTCTCCTTCCCTGCCTGACACAAACATCCAGCCTCAACCCTACTCTCTCCTTCCCTGCCTGACACAAACATCAGCCTCAACCCCTGCTCTCTCTCCTTCCCCTGCCTGACACAAACATCAGCCTCAACCCCTACTCTCTCCTTCCCTGCCTGACACAAACATCAGCCTCAACCCCTACTCTCTCCTTCCCTGCCTGACACAAACATCAGCCTCAACCCTACTCTCTCCTTCCCTGCCTGACACATCAGCCTCAACCCCTACTCTCTCCTTCCCTGCCTGACACATCAGCCTCAACCCCTACTCTCCTTTCCTGCCTGACACAAACATCAGCCTCAACCCTACTCTCTCTCCTGCCTGACACAAACATCAGCCTCAACCCCTACTCTCTCCTTCCCTGCCTGACACATCAGCCTCACCCCTACTCTCCTTCCTGCCTGACACAAACATCAGCCTCAACCCCTACTCTCTCCTTCCCTGCCTGACACAAACATCAGCCTCAACCCCTACTCTCTCCTTCCCTGCCTGACACAAACATCAGCCTCAACCCCTACTCTCTCCTTCCCTGCCTGACACATCAGCCTCAACCCCTACTCTCTCCTTCCCTGCCTGACACATCAGCCTCAACCCCCACTTCTCTCCTTCCCTGCCTGACACAAACATCAGCCTCAACCCCTACTCTCTCCTTCCCTGCCTGACACAAACATCAGCCACAACCCCTACTCTCTCCTTCCCTGCCTGACACATCAGCCCCAACCCATACTCACTCCTTCCCTGCCTGACACATCAGCCTCAACCCCTACTCTCTCTTTCCCTGCCTGACACATCAGCCTCAACCCCTACTCTCTCCTTCCCTGCCTGACACATCAGCCTCAACCCCTACTCTCCTTCCCTGCCTGACACAAACATCCGCCTCAACCCCTACTCTCTCCTTCCCTGCCTGACACAAACATCCGCCTCAACCCCTACTCTCTCCTTCCCTGCCTGACACAAACATCAGCCTCAACCCCTACTCTCTCTCTCCCTGCCTGACACAAACATCAGCCTCAACCCCTAGCCACAGCCTCTTGGGTATTGGTCTAGTGTTCTTTCCATGTGTGTGTGCTTTCATAGATAGTAGAGCAGAGAAACCCACCCCAATCTGAACTGTGATATGCACAGTTTCACAGACACTGACAATCTGTCGCTCTCCATCCCTCCCGTCCTTCAGGGGGCAGTAGAGAGGGAGGTGGACCCAGAGGATGACCCTAATAACCAGGGGGAGGATGAGTTTGATGTGGCAGAGGAGCAGCATCTTCAGCACAGGGAGGAAGAGGAGGCAGACATACATCTCAACCCCAATCACCCAGCCATAGATGAGGAACTGGTGGTGAGAAGAGGAGGGAGGGAGGGAGGGAGGAGAGAAGAGAGGGAAAGGAAGTAAGGAGACAACAGAAGTAGTCAGAGATATACCAGGATGACAAAGTTAGGCTCTGATACAAGCAACAGGTAAAGGTTGTTTCGGTGACTGCCATGGTAACAGTTGTCATGGTTTCTGTGTTTGCAGATGGCGGTAAACCCCGACCAGCAGGAAGACAACCTGGATAAGACCAGTATCCGAGGAGGGTGAGGTACACACACACACACACACACACACACACACACACAGAGGGTTCAAACAGGGAGGAAGAAGAGACATGGTCTGATGGTGGTTAACCCTGTTAGGTGCAGGAGGATTTGGCCGGGGGAAGAGGGAGGAGGAGGAGGAGCCATACAACGAGGAGAAAGGAGAACACGTGAGTCTAGGAACACTATGGAATATTGTACGTGAACCTGAGGAGAACAGCCGTGGGTTTGTCGCAGAGCAGGGACCTATAGATAAACCTTCACTCTCTCAGCATAGTCCCAGAGCAGGGGACCTATAGATAAACCTTCACTCTCCAGCATAGTCCCAGAGCAGGGACCTATAGATAAACCCACTCTCTCAGCATAGTCCCAGAGCAGGGACCTATAGATAAACCTTCACACTCTCAGCATAGTCCCAGGCAGGGACCTATAGATAAACCTTCACACTCTCAGCATAGTCCCAGAGCAGGGACCTATAGATAAACCTTCACACTCTCAGCATAGTCCCAGAGCAGGGGACCTATAGATAAACCTTCACTCTCTCAGCATAGTCCCAGAGCAGGGACCTATAGATAAACCTTCACTCTCTCAGCATAGTCCCAGAGCAGGGACCTATAGATAAACCTTCACTCTCTGGAAGCATAGTCCCAGAGCAGGGACCTATAGATAAAACCTTCACTCTCAGCATAGTCCCAGAGCAGGGACCTATAGATAAACCTTCACTCTCTCAGCATAGTCCCAGAGCAGGGACCTATAGATAAACCTTCACTCTCTCAGCATAGTCCCAGAGCAGGGACTATAGATAAACCTTCACTCTCTCTCTGCATAGTCCCAGAGCAGGGACCTATAGATAAACCTTCACTCTCTCAGCATAGTCCCAGAGCAGGGACCTATAGATAAACCTTCACTCTCTCAGCATAGTCCCAGAGCAGGGACCTATAGATAAACCTTCACTCTCTCAGCATAGTCCCAGAGCAGGGACCTATAGATAAACCTTCACTCTCAGCATAGTCCCAGAGCAGGGACCTATAGATAAACCTTCACTCTCTCAGCATAGTCCCAGAGCAGGGACCTATAGATAAACCTTCACTCTCTCAGCATAGTCCCAGAGCAGGGACCTATAGATAAACCTTCACTCTCTCAGCATAGTCCCAGAGCAGGGACCTATAGATAAACCTTCACTCTCTCAGCATAGTCCCAGAGCAGGGACCTATAGATAAACCTTCACTCTCTCAGCATAGTCCCAGAGCAGGGACCTATAGATAAACCTTCACTCTCTCAGCATAGTCCCAGAGCAGGGACCTATAGATAAACCTTCACTCTCTCAGCATAGTCGTGTGTTGGTTGGGTGTGTGCACATGCCCCATGTCTAGTTACCCCCCCCCATGTACTCCATTCACCCATCTAAACACTAGTGAATGATCTGACACTGCTCCAACATGGTCAGTCTGTCACCGTTCCACCACAATGTTCTAGAATGATCCGCCTGTTTTCCTGGTTCTCATCTTGCTGCTCTAGAGTGTTAGGTCGGTGGCAGGTCCTAGAGTTATGTATCAGGCTGCTCTAGAGTGTTAGGTCAGTGGCAGGTCCTAGAGTTATGTATCAGGCTGCTCTAGAGTGTTAGGTCAGTGACAGGTCCTAGAGTTATGTATCAGGCTGCTCCAGAGTGTTAGGTCAGTGACAGGTCCTAGAGTTATGTATCAGGCTGCTCTAGAGTGTTAGGTCAGTGGCAGGTCCTAGAGTTATGTATATGTATCAGGCTGCTCTAGAGTGTTAGGTCAGTGACAGGTCCTAGAGTTATGTATCAGGCTGCTCTAGAGTGTTAGGTCAGTGACAGGTCCTAGAGTTATGTATCAGGCTGCTCTAGAGTGTTAGGTCGGTGGCAGGTCCTAGAGTTATGTATCAGGCTTCTCCAGAGTGTTAGGTCAGTAGCAGGTCCTAGAGTTATGTATCAGGCTGCTCTAGACTGTTAGGTCGGTGGCAGGTCCTAGAGTTATGTATCAGGCTTCTCCAGAGTGTTAGGTCAGTAGCAGGTCCTAGAGTTATGTATCAGGCTGCTCTAGACTGTTAGGTCGGTGGCAGGTCCTAGAGTTATGTATCAGGCTGCTCTAGAGTGTTAGGTCAGTGGCAGGTCCTAGAGTTATGTATCAGGCTGCTCTAGAGTGTTAGGTCAGTGGCAGGTCCTAGAGTTATGTATCAGGCTGCTCTAGAGTGTTAGGTCAGTGGCAAGGGGTCCTAGAGTTATGTATCAGGCTGCTCTAGAGTGTTAGGTCAGTTGCAGGTCCTAGAGTTATGTATATGTATCAGGCTGCTCTAGAGTGTTAGGTCAGTGGCAGGTCCTAGAGTTATGTATCAGGCTTCTCCAGAGTGTTAGGTCAGTAGCAGGTCCCAGAGTTATGTACCAGGCTGCTCTAGACTGTTAGGTCAGTGGCAGGTCCTAGAGTTATGTACCAGGCTGCTCTAGACTGTTAGGTCAGTGGCAGGTCCTAGAGTTATGTATCAGGCTGCTCTAGAGTGTTAGGTCGGTGGCAGGTCCTAGAGTTATGTATCAGGCTGCTCTAGAGTGTTAGGTCGGTGGCAGGTCCTAGAGTTATGTATCAGGCTTCTCCAGAGTGTTAGGTCAGTAGCAGGTCCTAGAGTTATGTATCAGGCTGCTCTAGACTGTTAGGTCGGTGGCAGTTCCTAGAGTTATGTATCAGGCTTCTCCAGAGTGTTAGGTCAGTAGCAGGTCCTAGAGTTATGTATCAGGCTGCTCTAGACCGTTAGGTGGGTGGCAGTTCCTAGAGTTATGTATCAGGCTTCTCCAGAGTGTTAGGTCAGTAGCAGGTCCTAGAGTTATGTATCACCAGGCTGCTCTAGTTATGTGTTAGGTCAGTTGTCAGCAGTCCTAGAGTTGGTGTGGCCGTCCCTAGATTATGTATCAGGCTGCTCCAGAGTGTTAGGTCAGTAAGGGGGTCCTAGAGTTATGTATCTCTAGAAAGTGTTAGGTCAGTGGCAGGTCCTAGAGTTATGTATCAGGCTGCTCTAGAGTGTTAGGTTAGGTCTAGAGTTATGTATCAGGCTGCTCTAGAGTGTTAGGGTCAGATCCTGTTATGTATCAGGCTGCTCTAGAGTGTTAGGTCAGTGGCAGGTCAGAGCTGCTCTCAGAGTGTTAGGTCAGTGGTCCAGTTATGTATCAGGCTGCTAGCTCTGGTCATGTAGGTCAGTATGGCTGCTCTAGAGTGTTGTGGGGTCAGTGGCAGGTCCTGAGTTATGTATCAGGTCCAGAGTGTTAGGTCAGTAGCAGGTCCTAGAGTTATGTACCACCAGGCTGCTCTAGAGTGTTAGGTCAGTGGCAGGTCCTAGAGTTATGTACCAGGCTGCCTTAGACTGTTAGGTCAGTGGCAGGTCCTAGAGTTATGTATCAGGCTGCTCTAGAGTGTTAGGTCAGTGGCAGGTCCTAGAGT
>NW_025752286.1:0-12982 GCF_021184085.1 Oncorhynchus gorbuscha | reverse complement strand
GGACAAGACATGACAATCAATGACAAAACATGACAGCATCGTTTAACAAAGTCACCGTCGGAATACGGCTTCGATGCTAATGCTATTTCGCTAGCAATTAGGTAGCTGGCTTTTACCGCTGCTTCACTGACTTCTCGGCTCTGGGATGAAAGTTGACTGCTGTTTCCTCAGACCCGCCAGCAATCCAAGTTAATCTTATCTCCTTCTCAGTTGTCCTTGCAAGCCGTCATATTTTTCGCTGTGATGAGTCTCGCCGTGGCGTCGAATAATATATTCCTTCAATACCGAAACTCTGTTGCAAACACACCAAGCACTGTAAAGGTTTTCCGTGCATCTCTGTAAATAAATAGGGACGTGGGTCCATTTTTCTTTGAAAATTCTACACCTCTTATCTACTTTTCTCCGTTTGGATAACGACATTTTGGCTAATGAGGGTAGCGGGAGAGGTAGAGACCATAGGTATTAACAACGTCCGTAACAAGCAGCAGACATGGCGATTGATACCGCTCTGCTGTTTTCAGTCTGTCTCAGTGATGCGGCTTGTCTTCTACTCTGATGGAAAGAGTGCGCCCTTAGCGGATAATCCATGAACTATGCAAATGAATTAAAAAATATTAATTCCATGTCTTTATATGTCATTTTTTCCACTTTCGAATCTATCCTGCGGGCCTGATCATTTCGCATCTGTGGGCCACATACGGCCTAGGGAGATGTCAAGTGGGCCGGACCATTAAAATTATACCATACTCTGCTATAAATAACCAAAATATCATGTCTTTCCTTTGTTTTGGTGTAAAGAAGCACAAGAACATTAGGAAAATATTGAAATTTAATGAACTATCCTTTTACAAAACATTTCATGAAACACCTCATATTTCCTTAGACAAATGTGCAATTTACTTTTATCATTCACAAATATGCATTGCAACTGATCCCACTGATTGTACAAAGGCACAAAACTTTAATTGGTACTGAAAAATATAGTAATGCACTTTAAGATTAAATGAGACTTTTAAAGAAAGGAATTTTTAAACCACTTACACATACGCATATAAAATCTAAATGTAATCCCTGCGTACACCTTACAAACTAAGGAGAGTGATTTTAAATGTGTAATGAAGAAAGTGTTCGCCTGTCCTGTAAATCTGTAAACTTCATACATGAAACATACATACACATACAATACATACTGAAAATTTATGGAGTTGTATGAACAGTAGAATTCCATCACACAACTTTGTTTTGAAGCTGCTGACTAACATTAAAGTGCACATTTTTTAAATCACCACAGTAAGGATTCATCTTCACAGAGCTGTATTCTTTTCAATGCAAACAGTATCTAAGGCAGCATTTTAAAGGTGTTAGTCTAGTCTGGACTCGTATTTGTACTGAAACTTGGCATCTTTTGGCCTGTACAAGTGCATCAACACCAGGTGTCATGTCCTGACTAGCTGTCACTTTCAGAATGTCATTTAAGTGCTTGTTTGTGAGCCTTGAACGCATTTTTGTTTTATTGATATTCATCACTGAGAAAATTTGTTCACAAAGGTAGGTTGTCCCAAACATGCACTAAATTTTAGCAGCCAGGGCTGTTAATTTGGGGTACCCTGGTAGTAGATACTGATAAAATCTGTCCAGACCTACAGAGGCAAATTTGCCCTTCAAATCTGCATCACACTGCAAATCAATTATCTCTAGCTGAATTTCTGACCGGCAGATCAGAAGCTTTAACTGTGAAAGGTGAGCAAAAACTGAAAATTCTGTCTCAAGTTCACCAAATACCTGAAAACGTTTCTCAAACTCCCGCAGTAGTCCTGCAATTTTGTCTTTGTACCGTTTCATGTCCGCATCAGGTCTGGTCACACACACATCTCTCAGACAGGGGAAATGAGCAGGGTTGCCATTTGCCAGTTGCATCTCCCACAAAGTCAGCTTCAACTTAAATGCATGTATGTTGTCAGAAAACTGTGTGACAACTTTTTGCGGCCTTGCAACATTTTGTTCAGATTGTTCAAGTGTTCAGTAATATCAACCAAGAATGCAAGGTCCCGTAGCCATTCCTGAGATTGTAATTCCAACACCGGTTTTCCTTTTTCTCCATGAACTGTCCGATTTCCTCTCGTAGATCAAAGAAATGCCTCAGCACAGCGCCTCGGCTTAACCATCTCACTTCAGTGTGGTATGGCAGGCTGTGGGTAATGTTGCTGTCGCTGAGAAGTTTGTCAAACTGACGATGGTTCAGACCTCTGGACCGGATGAAATTTACAGTGCGAACAACCACCTCCATGACGTGGTCCATTTTCAGCGACTTGCAACACAATGCCTCCTGGTGCAAAATACAGTGAAATGTCCAGAAACGATCTCCCTCCATTAAGGGCTTGTACTTTGTCTTTGAACTTTGTCGCGACACCTGCTTTCTTTCCGACCATGGATGGCGCTGCGTCTGTAGCCAGGCTGACAGCGCAGGACCAGTCCACCCAACTCTGTCCAATGCAGCAACGACAGAGCCGAAAATGTCCTCGGCTGTTGTGGTGTCCATCATTAGCACCAACTCAAGAAACTCTTCAGTAACAGTCGAATGTCTCATCAACTCCTCGAATAAATATGGCCAGTTGGGCCACGTCTGTGATGTCAGTGCTCTCGCCAATTGCCACGTGAAAATGCAATAAATGACTTGACTCTCTGTTTCAATTGTAAGTCGCTCTGATAAGAGCGTCTGCTAAATGACTTAAAATGTAATGTAAATGTAAATCTGCCGATAGTTCCGAAAATCCTCTCTGCTATAGTATTCCTCGTCAGGCTAATATTGGCAAAAGCTTGTCGCTTCGGGACATACAAGTTCAGCCGCCTTCATCATGCATCTGTCATGCAGGTGAATGAGGACCCAAAAGCGACTTGGCGAAAACAGAGTCTTTAATCCAGTAAGATACTTAACAAAACAAAAGGCATAATACTACTCGTAAAGACGAGAACAGACTGGAGACATTGATCAAGAACTGCAGGTTGCCTCGGGAAGGCACTTGAACCTAGCAGACTCAGACACCTGCTCACCACGCAGCATCTGAGGGAAACACGACACGACAGGGCAAAACATAGACACAGCACGGTGAATACTAGACAAGGATCCGACAGGGCAGGAACGGAAAACAAAGGAGAGAAATAGGGACTCTAATCAGGGAAAAGGATCGGGAACAGGTGTGGGAAGACTAAATGATTGATTAGGGGAATAGGAACAGCTGGGAGCAGGAGCAGAACGATAGAGAGAAGAGAGAGCGAGAGAGTGAGAGAGGGAGGGGAGAGAGAGGGATAGAAAGAGGGAAAGAACCTAATAAGACCAGCAGAGGGAAACGAATAGAATGGGAAGCACAGGGACAAGACATGATAATAAATGACAAAACATGACAGTACCCCCCACTCACCGAGCGCCTCCTGGCGCACTCGAGGAGGAATCCTGGCGGCAACGGAGGAAATCATCAATGAGTGAACGGTCCAGCACGTCCCGAGACGGAACCCAACTCCTCTCCTCAGGACCGTAACCCTCCCAATCCACTAAGTATTGGTGACCCCGTCCCCGAGAACGCATGTCCATGATCTTATGTACCTTGTAAATAGGTGCGCTCTCGACAAGGACGGGAGGGGGGAGGGAAGACGAACGGGGGTGCGAAGAAAGGGCTTGACACAGGAGACATGGAAGACAGGATGGACGCGACGAAGATGTCGCGGAAGAAGCAGTCGCACAGCGACAGGATTGACGACCTGGGAGACACGGAACGGACCAATGAACCGCGGAGTCAACTTACGAGAAGCTGTCGTAAGAGGAAGGTTGCGAGTGGAAAGCCACACTCTCTGGCCGCAACAATACCTTGGACTCTTAATCCTGCGTTTATTGGCGGCTCTCACAGTCTGTGCCCTGTAACGGCAAAGTGCAGACCTCACCCTCCTCCAGGTGCGCTCACAACGTTGGACAAACGCTTGAGCGGAGGGAACGCTGGACTCGGCAAGCTGGGATGAGAACAGAGGAGGCTGGTAACCCAGACTACTCTGAAACGGAGATAACCCGGTAGCAGACGAAGGAAGCGAGTTGTGAGCGTATTCTGCCCAGGGGAGCTGTTCTGCCCAAGACGCAGGGTTTCTGAAAGAAAGGCTGCGTAGTATGCGACCAATCGTCTGATTGGCCCTCTCTGCTTGACCGTTAGACTGGGGATGAAACCCGGAAGAGAGACTGACGGACGCACCAATCAAACGACAGAACTCCCTCCAAAACTGTGACGTGAATTGCGGGCCTCTGTCTGAAACGGCGTCTAACGGGAGGCCATGAATTCTGAATACATTCTCGATAATGATTTGTGCCGTCTCCTTAGCGGAAGGAAGTTTAGCGAGGGGAATGAAATGTGCCGCCTTAGAGAACCTATCGACAACCGTAAGAATCACAGTCTTCCCCGCAGACAAAGGCAGACCGGTAATGAAGTCTAGGGCGATGTGAGACCATGGTCGAGAAGGAATGGGGAGCGGTCTGGGACGACCGGCAGGAGGAGAGTTACCCGACTTAGTCTGCGCGCAGTCCGAACAAGCAGCCACGAAGCGGCGCGTGTCACGCTCCTGAGTCGGCCACCAAAAGCGCTGGCGAATAGACGCAAGAGTGCCTCGAACACCGGGATGACCAGCTAACTTGGCAGAGTGAGCCCACTGAAGAACAGCCAGACGAGTGGAAACAGGAACGAAAAGGAGGTTACTAGGACAAGCGCGCGGCGACGCAGTGTGCGTGAGTGCTTGCTTAACCTGTCTTTCAATTCCCCAGACTGTTAACCCGACAACACGCCCATAAGGAAGAATCCCCTCGGGATCAGTAGAAGCCACAGAAGAACTAAACAGACGGGATAAGGCATCAGGCTTGGTGTTCTTGCTACCCGGACGGTAAGAAATCACAAACTCGAAACGAGCGAAAAACAACGCCCAACGAGCTTGACGGGCATTAAGTCGTTTGGCAGAACGGATGTACTCAAGGTTCTTATGGTCTGTCCAAACGACAAAAGGAACGGTCGCCCCCTCCAACCACTGTCGCCATTCGCCTAGGGCTAAGCGGATGGCGAGCAGTTCACGGTTACCCACATCATAGTTGCGCTCAGATGGCGACAGGCGATGAGAAAAATAAGCGCAAGGATGAACCTTATCGTCAGACTGGAAGCGCTGGGATAGAATGGCTCCCACGCCTACCTCTGAAGCGTCAACCTCGACAATGAATTGTCTAGTGACGTCAGGAGTAACGAGGATAGGAGCGGACGTAAAACGTTCTTTTAGAAGATCAAAAGCTCCCTGGGCGGAACCGGACCACTTAAAACACGTCTTGACAGAAGTAAGAGCTGTGAGAGGGGCAGCAACTTGACCGAAATTACGAATGAAACGCCGATAGAAATTAGCGAAACCTAAAAGCGCTGCAACTCGACACGTGACCTTGGAACGGGCCAATCACTGACAGCTTGGACCTTAGCGGAATCCATCTGAATGCCTTCAGCGGAAATAACGGAACCGAGAAAAGTAACGGAGGAGACATGAAAAGAGCACTTCTCAGCCTTTACGTAGAGACAATTCTCTAAAAGGCGCTGTAGAACACGTCGAACGTGCTGAACATGAATCTCGAGTGACGGTGAAAAAATCAGGATATCGTCAAGATAGACAAAAACAAAGATGTTCAGCATGTCTCTCAGAACATCATTAACTAATGCCTGAAAAACAGCTGGCGCATTGGCGAGACCAAACGGCAGAACCCGGTACTCAAAATGCCCTAACGGAGTGTTAAACGCCGTTTTCCACTCGTCCCCCTCTCTGATGCGCACGAGATGGTAAGCGTTACGAAGGTCCAACTTAGTAAAGCACCTGGCTCCCTGCAGAATCTCGAAGGCTGATGACATAAGGGGAAGCGGATAACGATTCTTAACCGTTATGTCATTCAGCCCTCGATAATCCACGCAGGGGCGCAGAGTACCGTCCTTCTTCTTAACAAAAAAGAACCCCGCCCCGGCCGGAGAGGAAGAAGGCACTATGGTACCGGCGTCAAGAGACACAGACAAATAATCCTCGAGAGCCTTACGTTCGGGAGCCGACAGAGAGTATAGTCTACCCCGAGGAGGAGTGGTCCCCGGAAGGAGATCAATACTACAATCATACGACCGGTGAGGAGGAAGGGAGTTGGCTCGGGACCGACTGAAGACCGTGCGCAGATCATGATATTCCTCCGGCACTCCTGTCAAATCGCCAGGTTCCTCCTGAGAAGTAGGGACAGAAGAAATGGGAGGGATGGCAGACATTAAACACTTCACATGACAAGAAACGTTCCAGGATAGGATAGAATTACTAGACCAATTAATAGAAGGATTATGACATACTAGCCAGGGATGACCCAAAACAACAGGTGTAAAAGGTGAACGAAAAATCAAAAAAGAAATAGTCTCACTGTGGTTACCAGATACTGTGAGAGTTAAAGGTAGTGTCTCAAATCTGATACTGGGAAGATGACTACCATCTAAGGCAAACATGGGCGTAGGCTTGTCTAACTGTCTGAAAGGAATGTCATGTTTCCGAACCCATGCTTCGTCCATGAAACAACCCTCAGCCCCAGAGTCAATCAAGGCACTGCATGTAGCACCCGAACCGGTCCAGCGTAGATGGACCGACATAGTAGTACAGGATCTAGATGAAGAGACCTGAGTAGTAGCGCTCACCAGTAGCCCTCCGCTTACTGATGAGCTCTGGCCTTTACTGGACATGAATTGACAAAATGTCCATCAAATCCGCAATAGAGGCACAGGCGGTTGGTGATCCTCCGTTCCCTCTCCTTAGTCGAGATGCGAATCCCTCCCAGCTGCATGGGCTCAGTCTCTGAGCCAGAGGAGGAGATGGTTGCGATGCGGAGCAGGGAAACACCGTTGATGCGAGCTCTCTTCCACGAGCCCGGTGACGAAGATCTACCCGTCGTTCTATGCGGATGGCGAGAGCAATCAAAGAGTCCACATCTGGAAGGAACCTCCCGGGAGAGAATCTCATCCTTAACCACTGCGTGGAGTCCCTCCAGAAAACGAGCGAGCAGCGCCGGCTCGTTCCACTCACTAGAGGCAGCAAGAGTGCGAAACTCAATAGAGTAATCCGTTATGGATCGATCACCTTGGCATAGGGAAGCCAGGGCCCTAGAAGCCTCCCTACCAAAAACTGAACGGTCAAAAACCCGAATCATCTCCTCTTTAAAGTTCTGGTAACTTGTTAGAGCAATCAGCCCTTGCCTCCCAGATAGCTGTGCCCCACTCTCGAGCCCGGCCAGTAAGGAGTGAAATGACGTAAGCAACCCGAGCTCTCTCTCTAGAGTATGTGTTGGGTTGGAGAGAGAACACAATCTCACACTGGGTGAGAAAGGAGCGGCACTCAGTGGGCTGCCCGGAGTAGCAAGGTGGGTTATTAACCCTAGGTTCTGGAGGCTCGGCAGGCCAGGAAGTAACAGGTGGCACGAGACGAAGACTCTGGAACTGTCCAGAGAGGTCGGAAACCTGAGCGGCCAGGTTCTCCACGGCATGGCGAGCAGCAGACAATTCCTGCTCGTGTCTGCCGAGCATGGCTCCTTGGATCTCGACGGCAGTGTTACGAGCGTCTGTAGTCGCTGGGTCCATTCCTTGGTCGGATCCTTCTGTCATGCAGGTGAATGAGGACCCAAAAGCGACTTGGCGAAAACAGAGTCTTTAATCCAGTAAGATACTTAACAAAACAAAAGGCATAATACTACTCGTAAAGACGAGAACAGACTGGAGACTTGATCAAGAACTGCAGGTTGCCTCGGGAAGGCACTTGAACCTAGCAGACTCAGACACCTGCTCACCACGCAGCATCTGAGGGAAACACGACACGACAGGGCAAAACATAGACACAGCACGGTGAATACTAGACAAGGATCCGACAGGGCAGGAACGGAAAACAAAGGAGAGAAATAGGGACTCTAATCAGGGAAAAGGATCGGGAACAGGTGTGGGAAGACTAAATGATTGATTAGGGGAATAGGAACAGCTGGGAGCAGGAACGGAACGATAGAGAGAAGAGAGAGCGAGAGAGTGAGAGAGGGAGGGGAGAGAGAGGGATAGAAAGAGGGAAAGAACCTAATAAGACCAGCAGAGGGAAACGAATAGAAGGGGAAGCACAGGGACAAGACATGATAATCAATGACAAAACATGACAGTACCCCCCACTCACCGAGCGCCTCCTGGCGCACTCGAGGAGGAATCCTGGCGGCAACGGAGGAAATCATCAATGAGTGAACGGTCCAGCACGTCCCGAGACGGAACCCAACTCCTCTCCTCAGGACCGTAACCCTCCCAATCCACTAAGTATTGGTGACCCCGTCCCCGAGAACGCATGTCCATGATCTTATGTACCTTGTAAATAGGTGCGCTCTCGACAAGGACGGGAGGGGGAGGGAAGACGAACGGGGGTGCGAAGAAAGGGCTTGACACAGGAGACATGGAAGACAGGATGGACGCGACGAAGATGTCGCGGAAGAAGCAGTCGCACAGCGACAGGATTGACGACCTGGGAGACACGGAACGGACCAATGAACCGCGGAGTCAACTTACGAGAAGCTGTCGTAAGAGGAAGGTTGCGAGTGGAAAGCCACACTCTCTGGCCGCAACAATACCTTGGACTCTTAATCCTGCGTTTATTGGCGGCTCTCACAGTCTGTGCCCTGTAACGGCAAAGTGCAGACCTCACCCTCCTCCAGGTGCGCTCACAACGTTGGACAAACGCTTGAGCGGAGGGAACGCTGGACTCGGCAAGCTGGGATGAGAACAGAGGAGGCTGGTAACCCAGACTACTCTGAAACGGAGATAACCCGGTAGCAGACGAAGGAAGCGAGTTGTGAGCGTATTCTGCCCAGGGGAGCTGTTCTGCCCAAGACGCAGGGTTTCTGAAAGAAAGGCTGCGTAGTATGCGACCAATCGTCTGATTGGCCCTCTCTGCTTGACCGTTAGACTGGGGATGAAACCCGGAAGAGAGACTGACGGACGCACCAATCAAACGACAGAACTCCCTCCAAAACTGTGACGTGAATTGCGGGCCTCTGTCTGAAACGGCGTCTAACGGGAGGCCATGAATTCTGAACACATTCTCGATAATGATTTGTGCCGTCTCCTTAGCGGAAGGAAGTTTAGCGAGGGGAATGAAATGTGCCGCCTTAGAGAACCTATCGACAACCGTAAGAATCACAGTCTTCCCCGCAGACAAAGGCAGACCGGTAATGAAGTCTAGGGCGATGTGAGACCATGGTCGAGAAGGAATGGGGAGCGGTCTGAGACGACCGGCAGGAGGAGAGTTACCCGACTTAGTCTGCGCGCAGTCCGAACAAGCAGCCACGAAGCGGCGCGTGTCACGCTCCTGAGTCGGCCACCAAAAGCGCTGGCGAATAGACGCAAGAGTGCCTCGAACACCGGGATGACCAGCTAACTTGGCAGAGTGAGCCCACTGAAGAACAGCCAGACGAGTGGAAACAGGAACGAAAAGGAGGTTACTAGGACAAGCGCGCGGCGACGCAGTGTGCGTGAGTGCTTGCTTAACCTGTCTTTCAATTCCCCAGACTGTCAACCCGACAACACGCCCATAAGGAAGAATCCCCTCGGGATCAGTAGAAGCCACAGAAGAACTAAACAGACGGGATAAGGCATCAGGCTTGGTGTTCTTGCTACCCGGACGGTAAGAAATCACAAACTCGAAACGAGCGAAAAACAACGCCCAACGAGCTTGACGGGCATTAAGTCGTTTGGCAGAACGGATGTACTCAAGGTTCTTATGGTCTGTCCAAACGACAAAGGAACGGTCGCCCCCTCCAACCACTGTCGCCATTCGCCTAGGGCTAAGCGGATGGCGAGCAGTTCACGGTTACCCACATCATAGTTGCGCTCAGATGGCGACAGGCGATGAGAAAAATAAGCGCAAGGATGAACCTTATCGTCAGACTGGAAGCGCTGGGATAGAATGGCTCCCACGCCTACCTCTGAAGCGTCAACCTCGACAATGAATTGTCTAGTGACGTCAGGAGTAACGAGGATAGGAGCGGACGTAAAACGTTCTTTTAGAAGATCAAAAGCTCCCTGGGCGGAACCGGACCACTTAAAACACGTCTTGACAGAAGTAAGAGCTGTGAGAGGGGCAGCAACTTGACCGAAATTACGAATGAAACGCCGATAGAAATTAGCGAAACCTAAAAGCGCTGCAACTCGACACGTGACCTTGGAACGGGCCAATCACTGACAGCTTGGACCTTAGCGGAATCCATCTGAATGCCTTCAGCGGAAATAACGGAACCGAGAAAAGTAACGGAGGAGACATGAAAAGAGCACTTCTCAGCCTTTACGTAGAGACAATTCTCTAAAAGGCGCTGTAGAACACGTCGAACGTGCTGAACATGAATCTCGAGTGACGGTGAAAAAATCAGGATATCGTCAAGATAGACAAAAACAAAGATGTTCAGCATGTCTCTCAGAACATCATTAACTAATGCCTGAAAAACAGCTGGCGCATTGGCGAGACCAAACGGCAGAACCCGGTACTCAAAATGCCCTAACGGAGTGTTAAACGCCGTTTTCCACTCGTCCCCCTCTCTGATGCGCACGAGATGGTAAGCGTTACGAAGGTCCAACTTAGTAAAGCACCTGGCTCCCTGCAGAATCTCGAAGGCTGATGACATAAGGGGAAGCGGATAACGATTCTTAACCGTTATGTCATTCAGCCCTCGATAATCCACGCAGGGCGCAGAGTACCGTCCTTCTTCTTAACAAAAAAGAACCCCGCCCCGGCCGGAGAGGAAGAAGGCACTATGGTACCGGCGTCAAGAGACACAGATAAATAATCCTCGAGAGCCTTACGTTCGGGAGCCGACAGAGAGTATAGTCTACCCCGAGGAGGAGTGGTCCCCGGAAGGAGATCAATACTACAATCATACGACCGGTGAGGAGGAAGGGAGTTGGCTCGGGACCGACTGAAGACCGTGCGCAGATCATGATATTCCTCCGGCACTCCTGTCAAATCGCCAGGTTCCTCCTGAGAAGTGGGGACAGAAGAAATGGGAGGGATGGCAGACATTAAACACTTCACATGACAAGAAACGTTCCAGGATAGGATAGAATTACTAGACCAATTAATAGAAGGATTATGACATACTAGCCAGGGATGACCCAAAACAACAGGTGTAAAAGGTGAACGAAAAATCAAAAAAGAAATAGTCTCACTGTGGTTACCAGATACTGTGAGAGTTAAAGGTAGTGTCTCAAATCTGATACTGGGAAGATGACTACCATCTAAGGCAAACATGGGCGTAGGCTTGTCTAACTGTCTGAAAGGAATGTCATGTTTCCGAGCCCATGCTTCGTCCATGAAACAACCCTCAGCCCCAGAGTCAATCAAGGCACTGCATGTAGCACCCGAACCGGTCCAGCGTAGATGGACCGACATAGTAGTACAGGATCTAGATGAAGAGACCTGAGTAGTAGCGCTCACCAGTAGCCCTCCGCTTACTGATGAGCTCTGGCCTTTACTGGACATGAATTGACAAAATGTCCATCAAATCCGCAATAGAGGCACAGGCGGTTGGTGATCCTCCGTTCCCTCTCCTTAGTCGAGATGCGAATCCCTCCCAGCTGCATGGGCTCAGTCTCTGAGCCAGAGGAGGGAGATGGTTGCGATGCGGAGCAGGGAAACACCGTTGATGCGAGCTCTCTTCCACGAGCCCGGTGACGAAGATCTACCCGTCGTTCTATGCGGATGGCGAGAGCAATCAAAGAGTCCACATCTGAAGGAACCTCCCGGGAGAGAATCTCATCCTTAACCACTGCGTGGAGTCCCTCCAGAAAACGAGCGAGCAGCGCCGGCTCGTTCCACTCACTAGAGGCAGCAAGAGTGCGAAACTCAATAGAGTAATCCGTTATGGATCGATCACCTTGGCATAGGGAAGCCAGGGCCCTAGAAGCCTCCCTACCAAAAACTGAACGGTCAAAAACCCGAATCATCTCCTCTTTAAAGTTCTGGTATTTGTTAGAGCAATCAGCCCTTGCCTCCCAGATAGCTGTGCCCCACTCTCGAGCCCGGCCAGTAAGGAGTGAAATGACGTAAGCAACCCGAGCTCTCTCTCTAGAGTATGTGTTGGGTTGGAGAGAGAACACAATCTCACACTGGGTGAGAAAGGAGCGGCACTCAGTGGGCTGCCCGGAGTAGCAAGGTGGGTTATTAACCCTAGGTTCTGGAGGCTCGGCAGGCCAGGAAGTAACAGGTGGCACGAGACGAAGACTCTGGAACTGTCCAGAGAGGTCGGAAACCTGAGCGGCCAGGTTCTCCACGGCATGGCGAGCAGCAGACAATTCCTGCTCGTGTCTGCCGAGCATGGCTCCTTGGATCTCGACGGCAGTGTTACGAGCGTCTGTAGTCGCTGGGTCCATTCCTTGGTCGGATCCTTCTGTCATGCAGGTGAATGAGGACCCAAAAGCGACTTGGCGAAAACAGAGTTTTTAATCCAGTAAGATACTTAACAAAACAAAAGGCATAATACTACTCGTAAAGACGAGAACAGACTGGAGACTTGATCAAGAACTGCAGGTTGCCTCGGGAAGGCACTTGAACCTAGCAGACTCAGACACCTGCTCACCACGCAGCATCTGAGGGAAACACGACACGACAGGGCAATACATAGACACAGCACGGTGAATTATAGACAAGGATCCGACAGGGCAGGAACGGAAAACAAGGAGAGAAATAGGGACTCTAATCAGGGAAAAGGATCGGGAACAGGTGTGGGAAGACTAAATGATTGATTAGGGGAATAGGAACAGCTGGGAGCAGGAACGGAGCGATAGAGAGAAGAGAGAGCGAGAGAGTGAGAGAGGGAGGGAGAGAGAGGGATAGAAAGAGGGAAAGAACCTAATAAGACCAGCAGAGGGAAACGAATAGAAGGGGAAGCACA
>NW_025752285.1:0-12984 GCF_021184085.1 Oncorhynchus gorbuscha | reverse complement strand
CGGTTCCGGTTGGAGCGAGTGGTCGCATCTGCACGTCGCTCCAACGGGTAGTATAACTTTTTTCATTATATTTCATTATATCACAACGGTTTGATTTGTCTTATCCTAGCAATTTCCTCTCAGCTAGCTACATAGCCGTCTTTGTATCAAAGATAATTGCGTAATTATCGTATTTCGCCGTCCTAACGTAGTCTTCACTAGCCAGCTAGCTAACGTCCACTGATTAGCTGCACTGGGAAAACTATTACACTCAACTGAACGACTTGATTAGTTTAGTGTTAGCTAGCTACATAGCTGTCTTTGCTGTCTTCGTATCATCGTATCCAAGATAATTGTGTTGTTTAGGTTTAGAGTGTGTAGTCTTAGAGTGATTATCTTAATTTACCGAGGTTAGCTAGCCAGCTATTTGTCGTCCTTAACGTAGGTGACTCTGCTAGCTAGCCAACAGCTAGCCAACGCTAGCCAACGTCTTCTGTATAGAACTCAACTACCCGGTCGCATTCACAGGTTGTATCACATTTTCACTTCATTTCATTACAGTACAACGGTTTGATTTGTTTGATCGTAGCTAGCTACTTAGCTAGCTACATAGCCGTCTTTGTATCAAAGATAATTGTGTAGTCTAGAGCGATTTTCTAGGTTCGCTAGCCATCTATTGTCGTTCTTTTAACGCAACGTAACGTAAACAACACTGCTAGCTAGCCTGCTAGCCCCCGAATAGCAACACTGCAGAAACTATTACACTCAACGGAACGACTTGATTAGTGTAGTGTCAACAACGCACCCACTGCCAGCTGGCCTACTTCAGCAGTACTGTATCATTTTAATCATTTTAGTCAATAAGATTCTTGCTACGTAGCTTAACTTTCTGAACATTCGAGACGTGTAGTCCACTTGTCATTCCAATCTCCTTTGCATTAGCGTAGCCTCTTCTGTAGCCTGTCAACTATGTGTCTGTTTATCCCTGTTCTCTCCTCTCTGCACAGACCATACAAACGCTCCTCACCGCGTGGCCGCGGCCACCCTACTCTGGTGGTCCCAGCGCGCACGACCCACGTGGAGTTCCAGGTCTCCGGTAGCCTCTGGAACTGCCAATCTGCGGTCAACAAGGCAGAGTTCATCTCAGCCTATGCCTCCCTCCAGTCCCTCGACTTCTTGGCACTGACGGAAACATGGATCACCACAGACAACACTGCTACTCCTACTGCTCTCTCTTCGTCCGCCCACGTGTTCTCGCACACCCGAGAGCGTCTGGTCAGCGGGGTGGTGGCACCGGATCCTCATCTCTCCCAAGTGGTCATTCTCTCTTTCTCCCCTTACCCATCTGTCTATCGCCTCCTTTGAATTCCATGCTGTCACAGTTACTAGCCCTTTCAAGCTTAACATCCTTATCATTTATCGCCCTCCAGGTTCCCTCGGAGAGTTCATCAATGAGCTTGATGCCTTGATAAGCTCCTTTCCTGAGGACGGCTCACCTCTCACAGTTCTGGGCGACTCTAACCTCCCCACGTCTACCTTTGACTCTTTCCTCTCTGCCTCCTTCTTTCCACTCCTCTCCTCTTTTGACCTCACCCTCTCACCTTCCCCCCCTACTCACAAGGCAGGCAATACGCTCGACCTCATCTTTACTAGATGCTGTTCTTCCACTAACCTCATTGCAACTCCCTCCAAGTCTCCGACCACTGCCTTGTATCCTTTTCCCTCTCGCTCTCATCCAACACCTCCCACACTGCCCCTACTCGGATGGTATCGCGCCGTCCCAACCTTCGCTCTCTCTCCCCGCTACTCTCTCCTCTTCCATCCTATCATCTCTTCCCTCCGCTCAAACCTTCTCCCACCTATCTCCTGATTCTGCCTCCTCAACCCTCCTCTCCTCCCTCTCTGCATCCTTTGACTCTCTATGTCCCCTATCCTCCAGGCCGGCTCGGTCCTCCCCTCCCGCTCCGTGGCTCGATGACTCATTGCGAGCTCACAGAACAGGGCTCCGGGCAGCCGAGCGGAAATGGAGGAAAACTTCGCCTCCTGCGGACCTGGCATCCTTTCACTCCCTCCTCTCTACATTTTCCTCCTCTGTCTCTGCTGCTAAAGCCACTTTCTACCACGCTAAATTCCAAGCATCTGCCTCTAACCCTAGGAAGCTCTTTGCCACCTTCTCCTCCCTCCTGAATCCTCCGCCCCCTCCCCCCTCCTCCTCTCTGCAGATGACTTCGTCAACCATTTTGAAAAGAAGGTCGACGACATCCGATCCTCGTTTGCTAAGTCAAACGACACCGCTGGTTCTGCTCACACTGCCCTACCCTGTGCTCTGACCTCTTTCTCCCCTCTCTCTCCAGATGAAATCTCGCGTCTTGTGACGGCCGGCCGCCCAACAACCTGCCCGCTTGACCCTATCCCCTCCTCTCTTCTCCAGACCATTTCCGGAGACCTTCTCCCTTACCTCACCTCGCTCATCAACTCATCCCTGACCGTTGGCTACGTCCCTTCCGTCTTCAAGAGAGCGAGAGTTGCACCCCTTCTGAAAAAACCTACACTCGATCCCTCCGATGTCAACAATTACAGACCAGTATCCCTTCTTTCTTTTCTCTCCAAAACTCTTGAACGTGCCGTCCTTGGCCAGCTCTCCCGCTATCTCTCTCTGAATGACCTTCTTGATCCAAATCAGTCAGGTTTCAAGACTAGTCATTCAACTGAGACTGCTCTCCTCTGTATCACGGAGGCGCTCCGCACTGCTAAAGCTAACTCTCTCTCCTCTGCTCTCATCCTTCTAGATCTATCGGCTGCCTTCGATACTGTGAACCATCAGATCCTCCTCTCCACCCTCTCCGAGTTGGGCATCTCCGGCGCGGCCCACGCTTGATTGCGTCCTACCTGACAGGTCGCTCCTACCAGGTGGCGTGGCGAGAATCTGTCTCCTCACCACGCGCTCTCACCACTGGTGTCCCCCAGGCTCTGTTCTTGGCCCTCTCCTATTCTCGCTATACACCAAGTCACTTGGCTCTGTCATAACCTCACATGGTCTCTCTTATCATTGCTATGCAGACGACACACAATTAATCTTCTCCTTTCCCCCTTCTGATGACCAGGTGGCGAATCGCATCTCTGCATGTCTGGCAGACATATCAGTGTGGATGACGGATCACCACCTCAAGCTGAACCTCGGCAAGACGGAGCTGCTCTTCCTCCCGGGAAGGACTGCCCGTTCCATGATCTCGCCATCACGGTTGACAACTCCATTGTGTCCTCCTCCCAGAGCGCCAAGAACCTTGGCGTGATCCTGGACAACACCCTGTCGTTCTCAACTAACATCAAGGCGGTGGCCCGTTCCTGTAGGTTCATGCTCTACAACATCCGCAGAGTACGACCCTGCCTCACACAGGAAGCGGCGCAGGTCCTAATCCAGGCACTTG
This sequence comes from Oncorhynchus gorbuscha, assembly GCF_021184085.1. Lineage (NCBI taxonomy): Eukaryota > Metazoa > Chordata > Actinopteri > Salmoniformes > Salmonidae > Oncorhynchus > Oncorhynchus gorbuscha. Next base: position 9,577 of record NW_025752285.1, on the reverse strand, counting down.
TCATCTCCCGTCTGGATTACTGCAACTCGCTGTTGGCTGGGCTCCCTGCCTGTGCCATTAAACCCTTCAACTCATCCAGAACGCCGCAGCCCGTCTGGTGTTCAACCTTCCCAAGTTCTCTCACGTCACCCCGCTCCTCCGTTCTCTCCACTGGCTTCCAGTTGAAGCTCGCATCCGCTACAAGACCATGGTGCTTGCCTACGGAGCTGTGAGGGGAACGGCACCTCAGTACCTCCAGGCTCTGATCAGGCCCTACACCCAAACAAGGGCACTGCGTTCATCCACCTCTGGCCTGCTCGCCTCCCTACCACTGAGGAAGTACAGCTCCCGCTCAGCCCAGTCAAAACTGTTCGCTGCCCTGGCCCCCCAATGGTGGAACAAACTCCCTCACGACGCCAGGACAGCGGAGTCAATCACCACCTTCCGGAGACACCTGAAACCCCACCTCTTTAAGGAATACCTAGGATAGGTTAAGTAATCCCTCTCACCCCACCCCCCCTAAGTTTTAGATGCACTATTGTTAAGTGACTGTCCCACTGGATGTCATAAGGTGAATGCACCAATTTGTAAGTCGCTCTGGATAAGAGCGTCTGCTAAATGACTTAAATGTAAATGTAAAATAACTATTTAATGTTTCTAAATGATTTCTTTATTCAGACGAAAGGTGCTAATTTGTATGTGGGTTACATGGAGAAACAGTATATTTTCAATCCTCTAGAAAATGTTTTCTTGCCTCACATCATTATGTGGAAACGGTATATTGATGATATTTGTGTTCTATGGAGGGGTGATGTAAAACAGCTCCAGGCGTTCCATGCTTTTCTTCACTCCTGTTCTGAGCATCTGAGATTTACTCTGCAATCTGATACACGTCTAATCAGTTTTCTTGATCTTCTGATCTTGTGTGAAGATAATGTTCTATACACTGATCTTTACAGGAAACCTACTGATCCTAACAGTTTGTTGAGGGCTGATAGTTGTCACCCACTTCCCTTAAAAAATAGTTTGCCCTACAGCCAATTCTGTCGAATCAAAAGAATTTGCAAAAAACAGTCCGATTTCGACAGAAATATGGCTGAGACGCAAAGAAAGTTCAAGGAGAGGGGCTACAAGAATGATCAGATTAATATTGCCATTGAGAAAATTCAAAACAAAACGAGACATGACCTTTTTCAAGGTCAGTCTCGCAAAAAGACGCATTCTTGTGTTCTAACTACCCGCTATTCAAAACGTTCTGAACAAATGAAGGGAATCGTTCACAAACATTGGCACATCCTAAAATCCGATGATAGTCTCGGTAATGTGTTTTCAGACCTTCCCTTGGTCGTATTCTCGCGGGGCAGAAATCTCAGAGACCAATTGGTAAACTCTGATTTACCACCCCAAGATATTCCTGAACAACGTCTATTTGCGCCCCTACTGGATGGAAATTACAAATGTAATGGCTGTGCTCAATGCAATGGCACTTATAAATGTAGATCCTTCAAACACCCACAAACAGGGAAATCGATCCCAATCAAAGGTGTTATTACGTGCTCCACTAAGGCAGTTATTTATCTTATAACTTGACCTTGTGGTAAAAATTGTGGGTAAAACAAAGCGTGAATTAAAAGTACGTATCTCAGAGCATCGTAGCACCATTAGGTGTAAAAACTTTACTTATCCAGTTGCGGCCCACTTCTTGGAGGCAGGCCACTCGATTTCGTCTCTGCGTTAAATTGGCATCGAACATGTCACCCTCCCTAGGAGAGGGTAATTTATTGTTATTGACCTTGATTTATTGACCTTGATCATTTATTGTTAAAACGAGAGGCTGCCTGGATCTTTAATTTAAAGACCCTTGCGCCCTTCGGTCTCAACGTAGACTTTGATCTGAAGCCATTCTTGTGATTATTGTGACTTCGCCATTGTAATTGTTTGTAAACTTGTGTAGTCAAATTAATCTATGATCGTATGCTATCTATTTGTTTGTATGCTGTTCTTTGTAGGACATTTTAATATTTGAAAATTAACCAATGATTACAGACGCCTGTGTCTTTTGACACTATATAAACAAGTCATCCCGCAGTGTTTGTGATTATACCCTGATGAAGACAGCTTGGCTGTCGAAACGTTGGTATTAAATCTTTGCATCTGAGCTCCAAGAGTGTGCGGCTCTCTTTTATTTTCAATGATGAATGAGTTACCTGATGCTGACACTCTGACCGCAGGAGGTCAAATGCATTAAAGGGGAGATGTTTAATGTTGCAACTAGAATAGATTGTGATGTTACTAGATATGCCTGTCATGGACTGTTCGCTAACACATTTTGGGGGGAGCAAAAACTATTCTAGAACCCTCCTGCTGAACAGGGTTCAACAACCAGTTACTGCGTGACTTTCGGTCAAGACACTAACAGGGTTATAAAGTTCAGAACCATCTCTGAACACATAAAGGGACATGAAGTTCAAACAAAAACAAACTGGGCAAACCACTTAAGGATGTGGGGCTGGGGAAATGTAACCAATCAAATACAGAGACTGGGCTATAGGTGCAAGGACTGACCATCAGGCTATAGGTGCAAGGACTGACCATCAGGCTATAGATGCAAGGACTGACCATCAGGCTATAGATGCAATGACTGACCATGGGGCTATAGATGCAATGACTGACCATCTGGCTATAGATGCAATGACTGACCATCGGGCTATAGCTGCAAGGACTGACCATCGGGCTATAGATGCAATGACTGACCATCAGGCTATAGCTGCAAGGACTGACCATCGGGCTATAGCTGTAAGGACTGACCATCTGGCTATAGCTGTAAGGACTGACCATCTGGCTATAGCTGTAAGGACTGATCATCGGGCTATAGCTGTAAGGACTGACCATCGGGCTATAGCTGTAAGGACTGACCATCGGGCTATAGATGCAGTGACTGACCATCTGGCTATAGATGCAATGACTGACCATCAGGCTATAGCTGTAAGGACTGACCATCAGGCTATAGATGCAATGACTGACCATCTGGCTATAGATGCAATGACTGACCATCTGGCTATAGATGCAAGGACTGACCATCAGGCTATAGCTGTAAGGACTGACCATCAGGCTATAGATGCAATGACTGACCATCGGGCTATAGCTGCAAGGACTGACCATCGGGCTATAGATGCAATGACTGACCATCGGGCTATAGCTGCAAGGACTGACCATCGGGCTATAGATGCAATGACTGACCATCAGGCTATAGCTGCAAGGACTGACCATCGGGCTATAGCTGTAAGGACTGACCATCTGGCTATAGCTGTAAGGACTGACCATCTGGCTATAGCTGTAAGGACTGATCATCGGGCTATAGCTGTAAGGACTGACCATCGGGCTATAGCTGTAAGGACTGACCATCGGGCTATAGATGCAGTGACTGACCATCTGGCTATAGATGTAAGGACTGACCATCAGGCTATAGATGCAATGACTGACCATCTGGCTATAGATGCAATGACTGACCATCTGGCTATAGGTGCAATGACTGACCATCTGGCTATAGGTGCAATGACTGATCATGGGGCTATAGATGCAAGGACTGACCATCAGGCTATAGCTGTAAGGACTGACCATCAGGCTATAGATGCAATGACTGACCATCAGGCTGTAGATGCAATGACTGACCATCTGGCTATAGATGCAATGACTGACCATCAGGCTATAGATGCAATGACTGACCATGGGGCTATAGGTGTAAGGACTGACCATCAGGCTATAGATGCAATGACTGACCATCAGGCTATAGATGCAATGACTGACCATCTGGCTATAGATGCAATGACTGACCATCAGGCTATAGATGCAATGACTGACCATCAGGCTATAGGTACAATGACTGACCATCAGGCTATAGATGCAATGACTGACCATCTGGCTATAGATGCAATGACTGACCATCAGGCTATAGATGCAATGACTGACCATCTGGCTATAGATGCAATGACTGACCATCAGGCTATAGATGCAATGACTGACCATCAGGCTATAGCTGCAAGGACTGACCATGGGGCTATAGGTACAATGACTGACCATCAGGCTATAGATGCAATGACTGACCATCTGGCTATAGATGCAATGACTGACCATCTGGCTATAGATGCAATGACTGACCATCTGGCTATAGATGCAATGACTGACCATCTGGCTATAGATGCAATGACTGACCATGGGGCTATAGATGCAATGACTGATCATCCATAACATAATGTCTTGAAGCTATACAGTGACTAAGTTTGCATGTTATGTTGTTATATTCTTCCAGAATCAACAGCTAGTATCGCGTATATCATTTAAAATGGAGTTAATCACAGATTACCCCTTTAACACTTAAAAGTAATGAATAGACACATTCAGCCTTCCAGTTTTCAGAGTTTTGGAATTGTGGATTAGCTGAACATTCAACCATTACTTTTAACCCGAAAGTTTACCTTTTACCCTGATAGCTTTTGTGTTTGAGAGAGAGAGAGAGAGAGAGGAAGTGAAACACTTCTGTGCAGCATTTTGTAACTTGAACTTTCAGTGACTTGGGCTTGACTAGAACATTTCAACTTTTGGACAAATGATAACAGTTTCCTCACAAAGGCCATTTGTAATGACTTATCACACTAGGTGTCTAGCTAACTCCTAAGGCTCGTGCTAACACCTAGTTAAACTCATACAGAAACATTGGTTTTGTTTGAAACACTAGTCAGTGGTGTTGTTTTGTTTTTTATTTATTTTTGGAACAAACCAGAGTAAAAAATAAAACAATAGACCCATTAAGAAAGTTAATTGGGGAAGAAAAATACAAATGAGTAAATATATTTATTGGTTTATTTTGATATTGAAAATGTAATGAATTGAAGGTTATTGGTTGATGTAAACATTGAAATGTACAGATTTGAAGGTTGTATCATTAGATTTGGGGTGTGTTGTGGTCGCGAGAAATTATTGCGGAAAAAGTCCCCAGTAATTCTGGCGGGAAAATTCAAAACTGAAAAGTTTGAATCCCACTTGAGGTGACCGTAGGATTTTAACAGTGAGGAGACTGACGAAGCCGATGGATCTCTCATTACATTACATTTACATTTAAGTCATTTAGCCTCTTGTCCAGTGTGAGTATTTTGATTTGCAAGTGAAGATAATAGCCGGCAAAATGTGGAAGTATTTACAAGAATGATCAAATGGAGCATTTCAAACAAACCCGAGCAGCATGCCGACCTGTTCCCTGTCCTGTTCCTCAAACAAAGAGTTACAGGCTTCTTATGGCAATACCCAAGCCTTCTACATCTGATCAATTAACATTCAAAGCACATGATATACCCTACAGACATGTTCAGGTAAACATATGTAATAATACAGGCACACATTTCAATTGGAGACGCTGCTATGCTTGAATCAATAACCTGGGATATAAACATGTCCCCCGGAATAAGCTACTAGCGCGTTACCCTGAATAAACCATACGCTCGAACGCACCCAATTTCCCCACCAATTCTCTGAACAGGAAATTAACAGAACCCTCTTCAAATCACAAGGGGAAACAGGTACGTTTGCGAACACTTCTTTACCTTTAACCTAGCGATTACATACATTACGTTCTGGTGATTTTCTTCCATTACCTAAATGGTGAAACAAGATGCTCTGAGTTCAGGGTCTCAGGGGGTTGGGTTAGAGTGTGTGCTTGCGTGTGTGGTGTGCATTCATGTGTGTGCCGTGCTCCATCCCTGTTCCGCGCCGTGCTCCAGCCCTGTTCCGCGCCGTGCTCCAGCCCTGTTCCGCGCCGTGCTCCAGCCCTGTTCCGCGCCGTGCTCCAGCCCTGTTCCGCGCCGTGCTCCAGCCCTGTTCCGCGCCGTGCTCCAGCCCTGTTCCGCGCCGTGCTCCAGCCCTGTTCCGCGCCGTGCTCCATCCCTGTTCCGCGCCGTGCTCCATCCCTGTTCCGTGCCGTGCCCCATCCCTGTTCCGTGTTCACTGCTGGCTGTGAGTGTTAGTATTGTGAACGGTCATGTCCTTCCGGTAGTGGTGATGACTGACCCGGTAGAAGAGCTGCTCCAGTACCGACCGGCTCACGCCAGGCGTGGCGTATCCCTTGGTGACGCCGACGCATCGGAACCCCAGAGTCTGGTATAGCTGGTGAGCAGCCGGCGAGTAGGCCGTGGTTCCCAAGACGACAGAGAGGTAGCCACGGTCCGCTGCATATTGTAGAACCTTCCGCCGAGGGCAACGCCAACTCCCACGTTGCCGACAGCGCCGGTCCACCGACATGCGACGCAGCTCCACAGTGCCAGCTTCCCCCGCAGGGCACAGGCCGCCACTACACCCACCACACTGCCCTCCAGCACTGCAACCCACAGACAGGAGTCTGAGGGAGAAATAAGAGGGTGCAATTTGGAAATAGTGGGTAATATCAAATAATATCCTAATCCTCCCATTTAATAAAAGCTGATGTCATTGTCTATTGACTTTTATACTTTAAATGGATCCTTTTCTTGAAAGAGCCCAATCACTGACTGGTCATCCTGTTGGGGACAAAGACTTCCTATACTTTAATTTTCTATTGATGGGGTAGACCGAAATGAGCCTGGAGTCAGAGGGATCATGGTGACACATCCACAGGCACTAGCTGCCATTCTAGATGAGTAATTATATTCCAGAATGGAGACAGGAATGAAGCCCTGGTTTTATTTTACCTCCCTGCTCGTTTGTTTTTAAATCAGGCACGGAATCTTGTGTGAAATCTATTTTAATAAAATAACTATGTGCAATGTAACTAAACTAAAGCCAACTACACTCAAATAAACAAATATATAAATAAAACGAATGATACATGCATTTTTTTTTTTTTTTACTATTCGACCAAGACTATTACCTGGAGTTTTGATGTAATGTCCCTCGATGTCGCCCATATCCGTGAGTTTGGCGCGCTCCAGGTAACCAAGGACAACTCTCCTGCTGTAGTAGCAGCGCGCGCACAGGACAGCGAGAGGCACCAAACAAGTCAGCAAGAACGACTTGGTCGCAATAAAAGAAACAACTGCAAAAGCCGTGGCGGAGAATGGATGACTGAGTCATCTAAATGTTGACATACAATAGTCACAGGAAGGAAATGAGTTGGTACTATCGCAATCGAACACAAATGATGCCTTCTACTGCATTTTCCCCAAAATTATACTAAATAAAGCAATCAAATAACACAAACGGTATTGATGAAATGTCAAGATAGCCTATCTGTAAATTATTACATTTATAACACATTCTTCATTGTCAATCAAATAACACTGAAAACGAACCTTTTGCTGGAATAACAGTCAATATATAAATAGAAATTGATATAAGACCTATTTCTCCCTTACTTGTCATAGCGGCGTACAGGAGCAGGCTCTCGGGGTGATGTTTTAACCCTCTAAACGCGGTATCCGGAACCATCTCCATCAGCCCGTCAATGAATATGCGCTCGACGTCCGGATAGTCAGCGCTTTCGAATTTACGCACAACCACACGGTCCGTTTTAAATCCATTATTCCCTTTCTGGTTGCACTTTGTTGGCACTTGGTTGTTGTTGTTGTCTTCCATGTTATCTCACTCAGAAACTTGGTTGACGTCTCCCTGGGAAAAGTGAACTGACTCGCGTAAGTCGTTAAATACTATCACACCTTTTTCTTCGTCTATGAGGTTTAACGGCGGTTGGCATCCAATTTGTTGCATTACCGCCGCCTACTAGACTGGAGTACAACTCCCTTACACTTTGTATGAAAATTAAAAATGTAACAAATTAAATACCATACCATCTAACACTACTCACTCATTTCAAAATAATAGAAAACAAAATAACCACCCTAGTGCACTAATTAACCATATTTATTCCTACCTCAGGCCATCACCCTGAAAGGATGGGATATCACCACATAACACACCCTGTATCTCTTCTGATATCATCTCTCACACCAACACCTCTCTACAGCTGCCACCACCACTTAACACACCCTGTATCTCTTCTCAGGATCCCTCCTCTGTACTGGTACAGATCTACTAGTCACACCACCCCTCTCAGGATCCCTCCTCTGTACTGGTACAGATCTACTAGTCACACCACTCCTCTCAGGATCCCTCCCTCTGTACTGGTACAGATCTACTAGTCACACCACCCCTCTCAGGACTCCTCCTCTGTACTGGTACAGATCTACTAGTCACACCACCCTCTCAGGATCCCCTCCTCTGTGCTGGTACAGATCTACTAGATCACACCACCCCTCCAGGACCCCTCTCTGTACTGGTACAGATCTAGGGATCCCTAGTCACACCACCCTCTCTCAGGATCCCTCCCTCTGTACTGGTACAGATCTACTAGTCACACCACTCCTCTCTGGTAGGACCCTCCTCTCTGTACCCTGGTACAGATCTACTAGTATATCACACCACTCCTCTCAGGACCCCTCCCTCTGTACTGGTACAGATCTACTAGTCACACCACTCCTCCCTCTGTACTGGTACAGATCTACTAGTCACACCACTCCTCCCTCTGTACTGGTATATCTCTACTACTCTCACCACTCTGTACTGGTATATCTCTACTACTCTCCCCACTCCTCCCTCTGTACTGGTATATCTCTACTACTCTCCCCACTCCTCCCTCTGTACTGGTATATCTCTACTACTCTCCCCACTCCTCCCTCTGTACTGGTATACCTCTACTACTCTCCCCACTCCTCCCTCTGTACTGGTATATCTCTACTACTCTCCCCACTCCTCCCTCTGTACTGGTATACCTCTACTACTCTCCCCCACTCCTCCTCTGTACTGGTATATCTCTACTACTCTCCCCACTCCTCCTCTGTACTGGTATATCTCTACTACTCTCCCCACTCCTCCCTCTCTGTACTGGTATATCTCTACTACTCTCACCACTCCTCCCTCTGTACTGGTATACCTCTACTACTCTCCCCCACTCCTCCCTCTGTACTGGTATATCTCTACTACTCTCCCCACTCCTCCCTCTGTACTGGTATATCTCTACCCTACTCTCTACTAGTGTCCACTCTGTACTGGTATATCTCTACTACTCTCCCCACTCCTCCCTCTGTACTGGTATATCTCTACTACTCTCCCCACTCCTCCCTCTGTACTGGTATATCTCTACTACTCTCCCACTCCTCCCTCTGTACTGGTATATCTACTACTCTCCCCACTCTCCCTCTGTGCTGGTATGTCTCCCCTCTGTACTGGTATATCTCTACTACTCTCCATGCCTCTGCCCCTACTCTCCCACTCTCCTCTGTACTGGTATATCTCTACTACTCTCCCCCACTCCTCCCTCTGTACTGGTATATCTCTACTACTCTCCCCACTCCTCCCTCTGTACTGGTATATCTCTACTACTCTCACCACTCTGTACTGGTATATCTCTACTACTCTCACCACTCCTCCTCTGTACTGGTATACCCCTCTACTACTCCCCACTCACTCCCTCTGTACTGGTATATCTCTACTACTCTCCCCACTCCTCCTCTGTACTGGTATATCTCTACTACTCTCCCCACTCCTCCCTCTGTACTGGTATATCTCTACTACTCTC
>NW_025752284.1:0-12992 GCF_021184085.1 Oncorhynchus gorbuscha | reverse complement strand
GTACTCTACAGATGTTCCACTTCCTGTGTGAGGTAGGGTCGTACTTTCAGATGTTCCACTTCCTGTGTGAGGGAATGTACCTACAGATGTTCCACTTCCTGTGTGAGGTAGGGTCGTACTCTACAGATGTTCCACTTCCTGTGTGAGGTAGGGTAGTACTCTACAGATGTTCCACTTCCTGTGTGAGGTAGGGTCGTACTCTACAGATGTTCCACTTCCTGTGTGAGGTAGGTCATTACTCTACAGATGTTCCACTTCCTGTGAGGTAGGGTCGTACTCTACAGATGTTCCACTTCCTGTGTGAGGTAGGGTCATTACTCTACAGATGTTCCACTTCCTGTGTGAGGTAGGGTTTGACTCTACAGATGTTCCACTTCCTGTGTGAGGTAGGGTCGCATCACAGATGTTCCACTTCCTGTGTGAGGTAGGGTCGCATTTCACAGATGTTCCTCTTCCTGTGTGAGGTGGGAATTCATACAGATGTTACTGTGAGGGAGGTCTACAGATGTTCCTCTTCCTGTGTGAGGTAGGGTCGACTTCACAGATGTTCCTCTTCCTGTGTGAGGTAGGGTACTCTACAGATGTTCCTCTTCCTGTGTGAGGTGGGGTCGTACTCTACAGATGTTCCTCTTCCTGTGTGAGGAAGGGTCGTACTGTACAGATGTTGTGGAGCATGAACCTGCAGGAGTGAGTCACTGCTTTGATGTTTGTGGAGAACGACAGGGTGTTGTCCAGGGTCACGCCGAGGTGCCAAGGACTTTGAGCGGGCAAGGCTTCCCTGGGAGGAAGAGCAGCTCTGTCTTGTCCAGGTTGAGCTTGAGGTGGTGGGCCGACATCCAAGTTGAGATATCTGCCAGGCACGCAGAGATGCATGTCACCACCTGGGTGTCAGAAGGGGGGAAGGAGAAAAGTAGTTGAGTGTCATCCGCATAGCAGTGATAAGAGAGACCATGTGAGGATATGACAGAGCTGAGTGACTTGGTCTATAGAGAGAAGAGGAGAGGTCCATCCTCATAGCAGTGAGAGGAGAGACCATGTGAGGATATGACAGAGCTGAGTGACTTGGTCTATAGAGAGGAGAGGAGAGGAGAGGTCCATCCTCATAGCAGTGATAGGAAAGACCATGTGAGGATATGACATAGATGAGTGACTTAGTGTATAGTGAGAAGAGGAGAGGGCCTAGAACTGAGCCCTCGGGGACACCAGTAGTGAGAGTACGTTGTTCAGAACCAGATCCTCTTCACGTCACCTGGTAGAAGTGGCCTGCCAGGTAGGATGCAATCCAATAGTGTGGAGAACCTGAGATGCCTGAGACACCCAGCCCTGAGAGGGTGGAGCCTGAGACGCCCAGCCCTGAGAGGGTGGAGAGGAGGATCTGATAGAGCCTGGGATGCCCAGCCCTGAGAGGGTGGAGAGGAGGATCTGATAGAGCCTGATACGCCTAGCCCTGAGAGGGTGGAGAGGAGGATCTGATAGAGCCTGATACGCCTAGCCCTGAGAGGGTGGAGAGGAGGATCTGATAGAGCCTGATACGCCTAGCCCTGAGAGGGTGGAGAGGAGGATCTGATAGAGCCTGGATACGCCTAGCCCTGAGAGGGTGGAGAGGAGGATCTGATAGAGCCTGATATGCCTAGCCCTGAGAGGGTGGAGAGGAGGATCTGATAGAGCCTGCGACACCCAGCCCTGAGAGGGTGGAGAGGAGGATCTGATAGAGTCTGAGACACCCAGCCCTGAGAGGGTGGAGAGGAGGATCTGATAGAGTCTGAGACTCCCAGCCTGAGAGGTGGGAGGAGGGGATCCTGATATAGAGTCTGAGACACCCAGCCCTGAGAGGGTGGAGAGGAGGATCTGATAGAGCCTGAGACACCCAGCCCTGAGAGGGTGGAGAGGAGGATCTGATAGAGCCTGAGACTCCCAGCCCTGAGAGGGTGGAGAGGAGGATCTGATAGAGCCTGAGACACCCAGCCCTGAGAGGGTGGAGAGGAGGATCTGATAGAGCCTGAGACACCCAGCCCTGAGAGGGTGGAGAGGAGGATCTGATAGAGCCTGAGACACCCAGCCCTGAGAGGCTGGAGAGGAGGATCTGATAGAGCCTGAGACACTGAGCCCTGAGAGGGTCGAGAGGAGGATCTGATAGAGCCTGAGACACCGAGCCCTGAGAGGGTGGAGAGGAGGATCTGATAGAGCCTGAGACACCCAGCCCTGAGAGGGTGGAGAGGAGGATCTGATAGAGCCTGATACGCCTAGCCCTGAGAGGGTGGAGAGGAGGATCTGATAGAGCCTGATACGCCTAGCCCTGAGAGGCTGGAGAGGAGGATCTGATAGAGCCTGAGACACCGAGCCCTGAGAGGGTGGAGAGGAGGATCTGATAGAGCCTGACATTTACATTACATTTACATTACGTTTAAGTCATTTAGCAGACACTCTTATCCAGAGCGACTTACAAATTGGTGCATTCACCTTATGACATCCAGTGGAACAGTCACTTTACAATAGTGCATCTAAATCTTAAGGGGGGGGGGGTGAGAGGGATTACTTATCCTATCCTAGGTATTCTTTAAAGAGGTGGGGTTTCACGTGTCTCCGGAAGGTGGTGATTGACTCCGCTGTCCTGGCGTCGTGAGGGAGTTTGTTCCACCATTGGGGGGCCAGAGCAGCGAACAGTTTTGACTGGGCTGGGGAGAAAGAGGTCAGAGCACAGGGTAGGGCAGTGTGAGCAGAACCAGCGGTGTCGTTTGACTTAGCAAACGAGGATCGGATGTCGTCGACCTTCTTTTCAAAATGGTTGACGAAGTCATCTGCAGAGAGGAGGAGGGGGAGGGGAGGAGGATTCAGGAGGGAGGAGAAGGTGGCAAAGAGCTTCCTAGGGTTAGAGGCAGATGCTTGGAATTTAGAGTGGTAGAAAGTGGCTTTAGCAGCAGAGACAGAGGAGGAAAATGTAGAGAGGAGGGAGTGAAAGGATGCCAGGTCCGCAGGGAGGGGAGTTTTCCTCCATTTCTGCTCGGCTGCCCGGAGCCCTGTTCTGTGAGCTCGCAATGAGTCGTCGAGCCACGGAGCGGGAGGGGAGGACCGAGACGGCCTGGAGGATAGGGGACATAGAGAATCAAGGGATGCAGAAAGGGAGGAGAGGAGGGTTGAGGAGGCAGAATCAGGAGATAGGTTGGAGAAGGTTTGAGCAGAGGGAAGAGATGATAGGATGGAAGAGGAGAGAGTAACGGGGGAGAGAGAGCGAAGGTTGGGACGGCACGATACCATCCGAGTAGGGGCAGTGTGGGAGGTGTTGGATGAGCGCGAGAGGGAAAAGGATACAAGGTAGTGGTCGGAGACTTGGAGGGGAGTTGCAATGAGGTTAGTGGAAGAACAGCATCTCGTAAAGATGAGGTCGAGCGTATTGCCTGCCTTGTGAGTAGGGGGGAAGGTGAGAGGGTGAGGTCAAGAGAGGAGAGGAGTGGAAAGAAGGAGGCAGAGAGGAATGAGTCAAAGGTAGACGTGGGGAGGTTAAAGTGCCCAGAACTGTGAGAGGAGCCGTCCTCAGGAAAGGAGCTTATCAAGGCATCAAGCTCATTGATGAACTCTCCGAGGGAACCTGGAGGGCGATAAATGATAAGGATGTTAAGCTTGAAAGGGCTGGTAACTGTGACAGCATGGAATTCAAAGGAGGCGATAGACAGATGGGTAAGGGGAGAAAGAGAGAATGACCACTTGGGAGAGATGAGGATCCCGGTGCCACCACCCCGCTGACCAGAAGCTCTCGGGGTGTGCGAGAACACGTGGGCGGACGAAGAGAGAGCAGTAGGAGTAGCAGTGTTGTATGTGGTGATCCATGTTTCCGTCAGTGCCAAGAAGTCGAGGGACTGGAGGGAGGCATAGGCTGGGATGAACTCTGCCTTGTTGGCCGCAGATCGGCAGTTCCAGAGGCTACCGGAGACCTGGAACTCCACGTGGGTCGTGCGCGCTGGGACCACCAGATTAGGGTGGCCGTGGCCACGCGGTGTGGAGCGTTTGTATGGTCTGTGCAGAGAGGAGAGAACAGGGATAGACAGACACATAGTTGACAGGCTACAGAAGAGGCTACGCTAATGCAAAGGAGATTGGAATGACAAGTGGACTACACGTCTCGAATGTTCAGAAAGTTAAGCTTACGTAGCAAGAATCTTATTGACTAAAATGATTAAAATGATACAGTACTGCTGAAGTAGGCTAGCTGGCAGTGGCTGCGTTGTTGACTTTGTAGGCTAGCTGGCAGTGGCTGCGTTGTTGACACTACACTAATCAAGTCGTTCCGTTGAGTGTAATAGTTTCTACAGTGCTGCTATTCGGGGGCTAGCTGGCTAGCTAGCAGTGTTGATTACGTTACGTTGCATTAAAAGAACGACAATAGCTGGCTAGCTAACCTAGAAAATCGCTCTAGACTACACAATTATCTTTGATACAAAGACGGCTATGTAGCTAGCTATGTAGCTAGCTACGATCAAACAAATCAAACCGTTGTACTGTAATGAACTGAAATGAAAATGTGATACTACCTGTGAATGCGACCGGGTAAATGTGTTCGGAAGATGTTGGCTAGCTGTTGGCTAGCTAGCAGAGTCTCCTACGTTAAGGACGACAAATAGCTGGCTAGCTAACCTCAGATAATCACTCTAAGACTACACACTCTAAACTACACAATTATCTTGGATACGAAGACAGCAAAGACAGCTATGTAGCTAGCTAACACTACACTAATCAAGTCGTTCAGTTGAGTGTAATAGTTTCTACAGTGCTGCTAATTGGTGGACGTTAGCTAGCTGGCTAGCTGGCTAGCTGCTGGGCAGAGCAGTGAAGACTACGTTAGGACGACGAAATACGATAATTACGCAATTATCTTTGATACAAAGACGGCTATGTAGCTAGCTAAGAAGAAATTGCTAAGATTAGACAAATCAAACCGTTGTACTATAATGAAATGTAATGAAAAAGTTACACTACCGATGCGACCGCTCGCTCCAACCCGGAAGTTGAGACCTTATATATATATATATATATATATATATATATATATATATATATATATATATATATATATATATATATATATATATATATATATATATGACATTTGTAATGTCATTATTGTTTTGAAACTTCTGTATGTGTAATGTTTACTGTTCATTTTTATTGTTTATTTCACTTTTGTATATTATCTACCTCACTTGCTTTGGCAATGTTAACACATGTTTCCCACGCCAATAAAGCCCCTTGAATTGAATTGAATTGAGTGGAGTCTTCCTCTCTGTCCTTCCTCCAACAACTCGGCAGAACCTTTTTTAAATTTGTGACGAGGCCCGCTGCTTACAGCTGCCCCTGAGAAAACAGAAGTACTAATACTGATCTCAAATTGGCCTTTCAAAGTGAAAGAGCACACCTCCCGGGAACGAAGCGGTTCACACTCCAAGTAGGCTACTGGGAAGACTGGAAGCGGTTCACACTCCAAGTAGGCTACTGGGAAGACAGGAAGCGGTTCACACTCCAAGTAGGCTACTGGGAAGATAGGAAGCGGTTCACACTTCAAGTAGGCTACTGGGAAGACAGGAAGCGGTTCACAATTCAAGTAGCCTACTGGGAAGACAGGAAGCAGTTCACACTCCAAGTAGGCTACTGGGAAGACAGGAAGCGGTTCACACTTCAAGTAGGCTACTGGGAAGACAGGAAGCGGTTCACACTCCAAGTAGGCTCCTGGGAAGACAGGAAGCGGTTCACACTCCAAGTAGGCTACTGGGAAGACAGGAAGCGGTTCACACTCCAAGTAGGCTACTGGGAAGACAGGAAGCGGTTCACACTTCAAGTAGGCTACTGGGAAGACAGGAAGCGGTTCACACTTCAAGTAGGCTACTGGGAAGACAGGAAGCGGTTCACACTCCAAGTAGGCTACTGGGAAGACAGGAAGCGGTTCACACTTCAAGTAGGCTACTGGGAAGACAGGAAGTGGTTCACACTTCAAGTAGGCTACTGGGAAGACAGGAAGCAGTTCACACTCCATGTAGGCTACTGGGAAGACAGGAAGCGGTTCACACTTCAAGTAGGCTCCTGGGAAGACAGGAAGCAGTTCACACTCCAAGTAGGCAACTGGGAAGACAGGAAGCGGTTCACACTTCAAGTAGGCTACTGGGAAGACAGGAAGCAGTTCACACTCCAAGTAGGCTACTGGGAAGAAAGGAAGCGCTTCACACTTCAAGTAGGCTACTGGAAAGACAGGAAGCGGTTCACACTCCAAGTAGGCTACTGGGAAGACAGAAAGCGGTTCACACTCCAAGTAGGCTACTGGGAAGACAGGAAGCGGTTCACACTTCAAGTAGGCTACTGGGAAGACAGGAAGCGGTTCACACTTCAAGTAGGCTACTGGGAAGACAGGAAGCGGTTCACACTTCAAGTAGGCTACTGGGAAGACAGGAAGCGGTTCACACTCCAAGTAGGCTACTGGGAAGACAGGAAGCGGTTCACACTCCAAGTAGGCTACTGGGAAGACAGGAAGCACTTAAAGTAGATGGCCCTAGCTAGCAAAAAAGACGGTACTAGTATCACGTTTCAGGAGAAGACCCAGATGCAGACAATGTCGAAGTAACAAATAGTTTATTACTACAACAGGGGGCATAACGACAGGTCCAGGGCAGGCAGAGGTCAGTAATCCAGATCAGAGTTCATAAGGTACAGAACGGCAGGCAGTCTCAGGGTCAGGGCAGGCAGAGGTCAGTAATCCAGATCAGAGTTCATAAGGTACAGAACGGCAGGCAGTCTCAGGGTCAGGGCAGGCAGTCTCAGGGTCAGAACAGCAGGCTCAGGGTCAGGACAGGCAGTCTCAGGGTCAGAACAGGCAGTCTCAGGGTCAGAACAGCAGGCTCAGGGTCAGGACAGGCAGTCTCAGGGTCAGGACAGGCAGTCTCAGGGTCAGAACAGCCAGTCTCAGGGTCAGAACAGCCAGTCTCAGGGTCAGGACAGGCAGTCTCAGGGTCAGGACAGGCAGTCTCAGGGTCAGGACAGGCAGTCTCAGGGTCAGGACAGGCAGTCTCAGGGTCAGAACAGCAGGCTCAGGGTCAGAACAGCAGGCTCAGGGTCAGGACAGGCAGTCTCAGGGTCAGGACAGGCAGTCTCAGGGTCAGGACAGGCAGTCTCAGGGTCAGGACAGGCAGTCTCAGGGTCAGGACAGGCAGTCTCAGGGTCAGGACAGGCAGTCTCAGGGTCAGGGCAGGCAGAGGTCAATAATCTAGGGTGGTGTGACAAAGTACAGAAGGCAGAAATTATTCAAAACCGGTAAAATTAGAAATCAGTAACTAGAGAAAGACAGGAGCAAGGGGTAAACCGCTTGACGAAACAAAACGAACTGGCAACAGACAAACAGAGAACACAGGTATAAATACACCGGGGATAATAGGGAAGATGGGCGACACCTGGAGGAGGGGGGGGTGGAGACAAGCACTAAGACAGGTGAAACAAATAGACCACAACAGATAAAGACAAAACAATTATACTAATCACTCCTGGATATAACAGGAGTCCTATGGAATGAAGCCAGTGAACAAAACACAGTGTCTGGCCTTGGACTAGCAGAGAACACAACAAACACAGTGTCTGGCCTTGGACTAGTAGAGAACACAGTGTCTGGCCTTGGACTAGTAGAGAACACAGTGTCTGGCCTTGGACTAGCAGAGAACACAGTGTCTGGCCTTGGACTAGTAGAGAACACAGTGTCTGGCCTTGGACTAGTAGAGAACACAGTGTCTGGCCTTGGACTAGCAGAGAACACAGTGTCTGGCCTTGGACTAGTAGAGAACACAGCAAACACAGTGTCTGGCCTTGGACTAGCAGAGAACACAGTGTCTGGCCTTGGACTAGTAGAGAACACAGCAAACACAGTGTCTGGCCTTGGACTAGCAGAGAACACAGTGTCTGGCCTTGGACTAGTAGAGAACACAGTGTCTGGCCTTGGACTAGTAGAGAACACAACAAACACAGTGTCTGGCCTTGGACTAGTAGAGAACACAGTGTCTGGCCTTGGACTAGTAGAGAACACAGTGTCTGGCCTTGGACTAGCAGAGAACACAACAAACACAGTGTCTGGCCTTGGACTAGTAGAGAACACAGTGTCTGGCCTTGGACTAGTAGAGAACACAGTGTCTGGCCTTGGACTAGCAGAACACAACAAACACAGTGTCTGGCCTTGGACTAGTAGAGAACACAGTGTCTGGCCTTGGACTAGTAGAGAACACAGTGTCTGGCCTTGGACTAGCAGAGAACACAGTGTCTGGCCTTGGACTAGTAGAGAACACAGTGTCTGGCCTTCTGGCCTTGGACTAGTAGAGAACACAGTGTCTGGCCTTGGACTAGTAGAGAACACAGTGTCTGGCCTTGGACTAGAGAACAGCAACAAACACAGTGTCTGGCCTTGGACTAGTAGAGAACACAGTGTCTGGCCTTGGACTAGTAGAGAACACAGTGTCTGGCCTTGGACTAGCAGAGAACACAGTGTCTGGCCTTGGACTAGTAGAGAACACAGTGTCTGGCCTTGGACTAGCAGAGAACACAACAAACACAGTGTCTGGCCTTGGACTAGTAGAGAACACAGTGTCTGGCCTTGGACTAGTAGAGAACACAGTGTCTGGCCTTGGGAACACAGTGTCTGGCCTTGGACTTAGAGAACACAGTGTCTGGCCTTGGACTAGCAGAGAACACAGTGTCTGGCCTTGGACTAGTAGAGAACACAGTGTCTGGCCTTGGACTAGTAGAGAACACAGTGTCTGGCCTTGGACTAGCAGAGAACACAGTGTCTGGCCTTGGACTAGTAGAGAACACAGTGTCTGGCCTTGGACTAGTAGAGAACACAGTGTCTGGCCTTGGACTAGTAGAGAACACAGTGTCTGGCCTTGGACTAGTAGAGAACACAGTGTCTGGCCTTGGACTAGTAGAGAACACAGTGTCTGGCCTTGGACTAGTAGAGAACACAGTGTCTGGCCTTGGACTAGCAGAGAACACAGTGTCTGGCCTTGGACTAGTAGAGAACACAGTGTCTGGCCTTGGACTAGTGTCTGGCCTTGGACTAGTAGAGAACACAGTGTCTGGCCTTGGACTAGTAGAGAACACAGTGTCTGGCCTTGGACTAGTAGAGAACACAGTGTCTGGCCTTGGACTAGTAGAGAACACAGTGTCTGGCCTTGGACTAGTAGAGAACACAGTGTCTGGCCTTGGACTAGTAGAGAACACAGTGTCTGGCCTTGGACTAGTAGAGAACACAGTGTCTGGCCTTGGACTAGTAGAGAACACAGTGTCTGGCCTTGGACTAGTAGAGAACACAGTGTCTGGCCTTGGACTAGTAGAGAACACAGTGTCTGGCCTTGGACTAGTAGAGAACACAGTGTCTGGCCTTGGACTAGTAGAGAACACAGTGTCTGGCCTTGGACTAGTAGAGAACACAGTGTCTGGCCTTGGACTAGTAGAGAACACAGTGTCTGGCCTTGGACTAGTAGAGAACACAGTGTCTGGCCTTGGACTAGTAGAGAACACAGTGTCTGGCCTTGGACTAGTAGAGAACACAGTGTCTGGCCTTGGACTAGCAGAGAACACAGTGTTTGGCCTTGGACTAGTAGAGAACACAACAAGCACAGTGTCTGGCCTTGGACTAGTAGAGAACACAGTGTCTGGCCTTGGACTAGTAGAGAACACAGTGTCTGGCCTTGGACTAGTAGAGAACACAGTGTCTGGCCTTGGACTAGTAGAGAACACAGTGTCTGGCCTTGGACTAGTAGAGAACACAGTGTCTGGCCTTGGACTAGTAGAGAACACAGTGTCTGGCCTTGGACTAGAGAACACAGAGAACACAGTGTCTGGCCTTGGACTAGTAGAGAACACAGTGTCTGGCCTTGGACTAGTAGAGAACACAGTGTCTGGCCTTGGACTAGTAGAGAACACAGTGTCTGGCCTTGGACTAGTAGAGAACACAGTGTCTGGCCTTGGACTAGTAGAGAACACAGTGTCTGGCCTTGGACTAGCAGAGAACACAGTGTTTGGCCTTGGACTAGTAGAGAACACAGTGTCTGGCCTTGGACTAGTAGAGAACACAGTGTCTGGCCTTGGACTTAGTAGAGAACACAGTGTCTGGCCTTGGACTAGTAGAGAACACAGTGTCTGGCCTTGGACTAGTAGAACACAGTGTCTGGCCTTGGACTAGTAGAGAACACAGTGTCTGGCCTTGGACTAGTAGAGAACACAGTGTCTGGCCTTGGACTAGTAGAGAACACAGTGTCTGGTCTTGGACTAGTAGAGAACACAGTGTCTGGCCTTGGACTAGTAGAGAACACAGTGTCTGGCCTTGGACTAGTAGAGAACACAGTGTCTGGCCTTGGACTAGTAGAGAACACAGTGTCTGGTCTTGGACTAGTAGAGAACACAGTGTCTGGCCTTGGACTAGTAGAGAACACAGTGTCTGGCCTTGGACTAGTAGAGAACACAGTGTCTGGTCTTGGACTAGTAGAGAACACAGTGTCTGGCCTTGGACTAGTAGAGAACACAGTGTCTGGCCTTGGACTAGTAGAGAACACAGTGTCTGGCCTTGGACTAGTAGAGAACACAGTGTCTGGCCTTGGACTACCCAGAGAACACAGTGTCTGGCCTTGGACTAGTAGAGAACACAGTGTCTGGCCTTGGACTAGTAGAGAACACAGTGTCTGGAACACAGTGTCTGGCCTTGGACTAGTAGAGAACACAGTGTCTGGCCTTGGACTAGTAGAGAACACAGTGTCTGGCCTTGGACTAGTAGAGAACACAGTGTCTGGCCTTGGACTAGCAGAGAACACAGTGTCTGGCCTTGGAACACAAGTAGAGAACACAGTGTCTGGCCTTGGACTAGTAGAGAACACAGTGTCTGGCCTTGGACTAGTAGAGAACACAGTGTCTGGCCTTGGACTAGTAGAGAACACAGTGTCTGGCCTTGGACTAGTAGAACACAGTGTCTGGCCTTGGACTAGTAAGAACACAGTGTCTGGCCTTGGACTAGTAGAGAACACAGTGTCTGGCCTTGGACTAGTAGAGAACACAGTGTCTGGCCTTGGACTAGTAGAGAACACAGTGTCTGGCCTTGGACTAGTAGAGAACACAGTGTCTGGCCTTGGACTAGTAGAGAACACAGTGTCTGGCCTTGGACTAGTAGAGAACACAGTGTCTGGCCTTGGACTAGTAGAGAACACAGTGTCTGGCCTTGGAGAGAACACAGTGTCTGGCCTTGGACTAGCAGAGAACACAGTGTCTGGCCTTGGACTAGTAGAGAACACAGTGTCTGGCCTTGGACTAGTAGAGAACACAGTGTCTGGCCTTGGACTAGTAGAGAACACAGTGTCTGGCCTTGGACTAGTAGAGAACACAGTGTCTGGCCTTGGACTAGTAGAGAACACAGTGTCTGGCCTTGGACTAGTGTCTGGCCTTGGTAGAGAACACAGTGTCTGGCCTTGGACTAGTAGAGAACACAGTGTCTGGCCTTGGACTAGTAGAGAACACAGTGTCTGGCCTTGGACTAGTAGAGAACACAGTGTCTGGCCTTGGACTAGTAGAGAACACAGTGTCTGGCCTTGGACTAGTAGAGAACACAGTGTCTGGCCTTGGACTAGTAGAGAACACAGTGTCTGGCCTTGGACTAGTAGAGAACACAGTGTCTGGCCTTGGACTAGTAGAGAACACAGTGTCTGGCCTTGGACTAGTAGAGAACACAGTGTCTGGCCTTGGACTAGTAGAGAACACAGTGTCTGGCCTTGGACTAGTAGAGAACACAGTGTCTGGCCTTGGACTAGTAGGAGAACACAGTGTCTGGCCTTGGACTAGTAGAGAACACAGTGTCTGGCCTTGGACTAGTAGAGAACACAGTGTCTGGCCTTGGACTAGTAGAGAACACAGTGTCTGGCCTTGGACTAGTAGAGAACACAGTGTCTGGCCTTGGACTAGTAGAGAACACAACAAACACAGTGTCTGGCCTTGGACTAGTAGAGAACACAACAAACACAGTGTCTGGCCTTGGACTAGTAGAGAACACAGTGTCTGGCCTTGGACTAGTAGAGAACACAGTGTCTGGCCTTGGACTAGTAGAGAACACAGTGTCTGGCCTTGGACTAGTAGAGAACACAACAAACACAGTGTCTGGCCTTGGACTAGTAGAGAACACAACAAACACAGTGTCTGGCCTTGGACTAGTAGAGAACTTGGACAACAAACACAGTGTCTGGCCTTGGACTACAGAACACAGTGTCTGGCCTTGGACTAGTAGAGAACACAACAAACACAGTGTCTGGCCTTGGACTAGTAGAGAACACAACAAACAGTGTCTGGCCTTGGGAACACAACAAACACACTATTGGCAGCAGAACACAGTGTCTGGCCTTGGACTAGTAGAAAACACAGTGTCTGGCCTTGGACTAGCAGAGAACACAGTGTCTGGCCTTGGACTAGTAGAACACAACAAACACAGTGTCTGGCCTTGGAGAGAACACAACAAACACAGTGTCTGGCCTTGGACTAGCAGAGAACACAGTGTCTGGCCTTGACAGAACACAGTGTCTGGCCTTGGACTAGCAGAGAACACAGTGTCTGGCCTTGGACTAGAGTACACAACAAACAGGTGTCTGGCCTGACTAGCAGAGAACACAGTGTCTGGCCTTGGACTAGTAGAGAACACAACAAACCAGTGTCTGGCCTTAACAGAGAGAACACAACAAAGCACAGTGTCTGGCCTTGGACTACAGAGAACACAGTGTCTGGCCTTTGGACCAGGTAGAGAACACAGTGCTGGCCTTGGACTAGCAGAGAACACAGCGGTCTGCCTTGGACTAGCAGAGAACACAGTGTCTGGCCTTGGACTAGTAGAGAACACAGTGTCTGGCCTTGGACTAGCAGAGAACACAGTGTCTGGCCTTGGACTAGCAGAGCACACAGTGTCTGGCCTTTGGACTAGCGGAGAACACAGTGTCTCTGCCTTG